>NC_053120.1:21097307-21339807 GCF_010015445.1 Perca fluviatilis
TGCATATCGTGAAATCATAGTTTTTCCAACACAAATTCTGTCTCTAATTCATACAGGTGTGTCATCGCACCAAACATGTCTGAACAGAATTACTCAAACTCTTTTATTGCTTTAGTTCAGTATGTGTGAGTGGGTATGACCACAAAACTAATGAGGCATTAAACTGTATCAAGATGTTTGGGACTCTGACTGTCCTTCCGTGTAATTCAGAAGAGCGAACCAAGTTTTTATGACAAAGTTATAAAGAGTTTTATAGCTGATCAATACTGGATATTTGAGGCAGAAACTAATATTAATAGCTGAGACAATTGAGAAGAAAATGATGATGACATATATATTCATAATGATAATGAGCGGGGCATTTTACAGTTGAAAAATAAACTTGAGTGGACAAACTATACAATGACGACACTATTTCTAAATTCCTTATTGAATTAATATACAGTATCTATAATAAGTGGATTTCGACCCATATAGAATGGTTCAGCCAATTCATTGGCCTAGCTCTAAAAGAGATGTACAGTCAAGCTGTTCATGTCCAAAGCATTAGCATGATGTCAGACCACAGTCTTGACTGCTGTTCATATTTAGCCAGATCTTCTGGTTTTTAAGTGGTATGAGATGTGACAGTGGATACTCTGTCACAGTATCCAGTGCCTGAAGATGAGGTATTAGCTGTGGAATAGAGAGGGCTCCTGTGCATATTGGTACAGATCTGTTATTGTCTCTCCAGTTAAAGTGGCTCACCAGTGTCAGAGTGAAGCGTTTGAAAACAAGCCACTGCCCCGTGTGTTTTGAGTCATGGCTGCCTTGTCTCTAAATCACCCTTACTTTTGTTCTAACCTCACATCTATGCCCTGAGGCAAACATACACACACATTCCTACATCATCTGAATAAGTGCTATGGATAAGACAATGGTGGCTTTTAAGTACTATGCCTTATTCTGTTGTGGAAGAAGAAAAACACCAGGGTACTTGGTCACTTTCCCTCACCTGCTTAAGATTAAAACCCAAGGTAAATGTTTGAAGGTCTCTGGAAATGTCCCACCACTTACAGCTGTCATGGCTTAGTGTAGAAATGTTCACTCAAAACAATCCTTCATCCTTGGTTATCCGTCCGGCCTGAGAAAGACTACAGTAGGTATAATTTACTGCTTTAAAACCTGCTTATTCCAACACTTTGTGGGCACATACTGTGCCTTTGTGGATTGTTCAGTGAAAGTTAAGGCACATCATACCTGTCACCCCGTACTTTGTAATTTAGGGATTGTGTTGGAATTACCCCTATTTTGTGAGCATGTTATTATGTTGTTTTCAGCAGCTAACACATGCATTCAGTAGCCTCTGTACCTCCTCAGGCTATCAGAACCATCATCCTCTTTTTCCAATGATGTGATGTTGAAGAAAGTGAAGCTCAGGCTTATAAATATGATTATTTATTTAATTTTCTGCCTGTTTCCAGCTATTACTCTTCCTCACAGTGCCACACGTAATACAGATCACAGCAAATTCCTAGCATCGCAGCCCCACAATAAAACCCAAATAAAAGAGCTCTGATCGGAATATTGTATCCGTGGAGCCTGCAGCTAATAAAGTTAATGGAAACATCAGTCAAGGCTGGATGTCGTGTCGCTTCTCTGTCCCTGGTGCACGGAGGCAAGAAGACGAGACAAGGGAAGACATGGCTGGTTTCATTCTCAGGGGCTCAGTACGAGCCAGCTGTGAACAGGGAGGGAATTACAGTAGGTTAGCCCCACTTAGTGAGTCACATTTTTGGAAACGCCCACACCAATCATGACAATGCATTTCTTCAGCTCTGTTCATCATCTCCCTTTATTTAAATACATCTTTTTGGGACACTTATCGAGCAGAAGAGCCACCAGGTTCAAGGCGTGACAGTGGTTGAGCTCTCCAAAAAGCTTTTGTTTTGGCAGGGCCGGAGGAGTTTTTCCTCTCCAGATTGCTGGGGATTTCCTCTCCTCCCCTGGGGACATCCTGTTATATGAGCTGGGACTCAGCGGAAAGACCTGCTCTCAGTGATTGGACCTTTTCCCCTGCTAAATTACTACATTTGATTAATACAGGCAATTATTCTAATCTAAAATTCCACATTAAATACTTTGGTTCTATTTTGCAGCATTGCACTTGATGTATTTTATCAGGTTAGGGAATATATCCATTAAGTTCTTGGATTGACATTCATGAAAGGAAATATATATATATATATATATATATATATATATATATATATATATATATATATATATATAATCAATCATTCTCTTCTATAACTTTAGCAGCTGTGTGTGGGATGACACAGGTCTGGATGAGAGGAAATATGCAGGGGGAAATTAATCCAACAGCTCAACTCTAAAATGTTATTTTTTGAGGAAGGAAAAGCTTAGTTGAAGTGAAACCATTCTGTGTGGTTCAAGAAGGTATGAGAGGGTTGAAAATTCAAAGTTTATTTGTTCAGACCAAATCATTGTTTTATGGTTAGGTAGGTAATGTAGTTTGGAGGACATTGACTGATTTGGCACCAAACCACTAGAACTGAAATCACCAGCTCAACTTTGCAGTAGTTAAAGAATATTGAAGCGAGCTAACTTGGCTCTAAGGACGTCAGTCGGTCGGTTCAACATCTGACACCCCATCAGGAGGGTGACATAATTTATCTTTGCCCTCCAAAACTTTTGAAATACAAATTAGCTTCATGATGTGATGATGCTATGGTGAAGGTTTGGTTAGGTTTAGGCGTAGATCATGGTTTGAGTTAAAAGACTTTAAGTACTTTGTTAAGGTTAGGGGAGCTTCATCATCATGGTGACAATAATAAATACATGGTCAAGGTTAGGGAAAGATCTTCGTCATACTTTATACCGTTTTGTTGAGCCAACCATCCACCCCAAACTCTTCCTTACATAGACTCTATAACGTCACCTAACTTCTTCCTTTGCTCCTGTCATTATTTCTATGGACAATAAAGGACTTTGTCACTTCAGTACGTATGTCGTTTTGGGGCACTTGCTGAAACGACTGATGCTGTCGTCCTTGTTGGGAGGGCAGTCTCGTCGGTCCAGACTGAAATATCTTCAGAACTGGTGGAAGGATTGAGATAAAAATGCTCTTGGTCCCCTGATGATGACTCCTAATGATATTGGTCCTTTGACTTTTCATATAGCGCCACCAACAAGCTAAAACATCCATATGTTCAAACTTCCAACATCCTACTCTACACCTCCAAAACTAATTATTTTCGAATATATTCAGTCAGCGTGAGCTGTACTTCAAGATAATGCTAACATAGTTTGTTTGCTGTTGCTGTCTGTGCTAGCGTGTTGCACCTGGTATATTTGTATGAATTTGTGTCTTTTTGTGTCTTTTTAGGAAAAAACGGTATCGACACTGGCATTTAAAAAAAAAAATCACCAAACCAGATGAAGTCAAACTGTTTTTATGAATCTCTGCTAATGTTTACCAGCTGTGAATAAGTTTTTCTTCCAGACACTAGATCAGACAGCTATAACACAGCACTGACCGAGTGATCTCATGCTGTAACAAACTTGTCCATGCAGATTTTTTTGTGTTGTACCTTTTGAGTGAAGTACACCCCAGTGTAAAAAGACCTGACCTTTGCCCTCAGCTTCTAGCCTGGCCCATATTAATTAGACAACAGCTTGGTCGAGGCTGCTCTGTGTCACACAAGTTATCTCCAAAGAGTAATTAACATCACTGCGGACGCTGATAGAAATAAAGGCCAGTTGTGCCTGAGGGCCTCTTGTTAAACAGCTGGGTGGGGTGAACTCTGGCCTCCCTGGCCCGTACTTTAGTTAACAGTCAGTTTGTCATTTTCTTCTCCTCCCTAAGAAGTCTCTTGTTAATGGTATTCCTGCAGTGTTACACCCAAAATGTGCCTTCATACTGTAACAGAGTGAGTATGTAGTCATGATGGAAGATGCTGTAAAACCTTAAATCATGATGATATTTCACTGACATATTTGGGGATTCTTGCATTCAATAAAGGCTGAAGACAAAATTGCATTTGAGTTAAACAGCCCAAGCCAACATCAACGTTACAGCTGTTTGCACCTTGTTTGCCTTTTTCTTGTCCAGGAACTCCAGGTTTGAGTAAACTTGTGTTCCCTGGCCTCCTGACTCATAGTCTGAATCTTGTCCAAGTTTAGTATCAGCCATTTTCCTCTCTTCATTTCCTCCTTCACTTAAGCTCAGCACAATGATCTAATTTTCATGTCTATAGTAAAGGAAGTATTACTGGGGCAACAGCTCTGGATCAGGATGTTTAGGTGGATAACGTAAGTCTGGAATATATTAATGAATCAATTTGAGAATTTGTTGAAGTCGTAATGACCCCAGCTGGGTCTGTCCAAACTCCTCTTCCAAAAAAATAAAAACTTAAGGAACATCCATGATGTGATCCAAGTGCAGGAGTTAAACTGTGGCTTAACTTTTTACACCTAACAGGAGATTTATTGCCCTATTACGCTGGCAGAAGACCTGCTTTTCTAATGAGTGTATGCAGAGTTAACGAAAGAAAGCTTAAAATTCAAAGGGGTTTTATTAAAGCTAATATATTGTGCATTTTGTCCAATTAATTGTCAAGGTTATAACTCCGAAATCCATAATTTCATCCATGTTCACCACAAAAATGATGGAACGTCTGGTGCAGCATTTGTGAGGTTGCTAACCAGATAGTCTATATCCACGACGTTCCACTTCCGGGATTGCTACGTTGCCGCCGGAAATTCCACCGGATTTTACTCTTTGCGGCCAGATGTCCGTTACCTTCCGCTAGCTTTTTGTTGTAATTTTAATCTCCGGTCGATTTATGATGACTATGGTTAACTGCTCCTCAGATCTCTGCAGGGTAAATCCAAGGGGGTAAGCTTCGCTTCAGAACTCGAACCTCCTATGGCGCCATTTTGTTGCTACCTGGCCATCACCTCCCGTTAGCATTCCACTGACTAGCATTCATTTTGGCGCCACTTGACAGCGAATAACTTTACATCTGAAGCGTTTAAAGACTCTATTTGTCCATTGTTTAGTTCTAAAGACAATGTATAAAAGGCTCCATTACCTTCTACCTGACGTTATGGCTCCGCAGCAAAGTTTTTGTAAAAATAGGCTAACGATTGTGTCACATAGTAGAGGAATTACCGTATAGTACTGGATAAGCTTGCAGGCAGTTTCAACTTACATGAGCTGTTTAGGATTAATTACTAATGTTAAATAGCATTCTAGTTAGCAATAATTAGCCTGTGCCCATGTTATCTCCTTACATATACCTACACTCTCCTTCTCTGTAAGATTGGGAATGATTGAGATTTCTCTTGGCACAGCTGCCAGAAGACTTACAACTTTCAGACACGTTGCTCACGTCACATTTACGCTGTCTCTGTCAGTTGGAGGCTGCGCAGTAAAGCTGGCCATCACTGGAAAAGTGCTTCTAATAGCCTTCACTGGTCTCCATCCAGAGCAACGGGGTCTGTTGGTCCATTATATACTGTCTATGGGTAAATCCAGACAGCTAGCTAGACTATCTGTCCAATCAGATTTTTCTGTTGCACGACTGAAACAACTTTTGAATGTACACATTTTCCATCAAAACAAGTTCCTTCTCGAGGCTATTTTGCAGCGGCACCGTGGCTCTGTCCAGTGCTTAGCGCCGTCTATGACAATTGTGATTGGTTTAAAAAATGCCAAACTACCAGAGCACGTTTTTCTCCCATCCCAGAATGCTGTGTGGACTAGCCAGACCCTCCTCCGCTGCGCTGTGGAGGAAGGTCTGGCAAAGCGAGACTACTAACCAGATAATGTGAAGGGGAATTACTGAAATAATTAAATAAGGGGTAAGCCTACAGAACCTGATTGGCATTTCACACTTTCTTAATAATCTTTAACTAGCCTGCTCTTGAATGGGTTTCATTGTTTATAGACATTTTGAGATATATTTTTTCTATTATATTTCTTGCCCAATCAGATCAGCTGTGTTTTCAGATGTTCTATAGCCTATTTTCATAATTCAATCTTCAGGATGTTAAGGTGAAACAAAGTCAGACATTAAAGGGGGGTTCTGTTGATCCTGCCAGCAGGATTTTTCTGCAAAAGAAAAGCCGACTTCTTATAATGAACAGATGTCTAATTCCAGACCTTGTGTGTCCTTCTTTGCCAAACCACTTCCTCACAGTAGTTTAACAGGGCAGTGAGTCCAGACCTGAAACTGAGACTTTTAAGCCTCTCACCTCTAGTTACAGGTGACCTCCATCTAACAAACTACAAACAAAATACTCACTCAGGGGTTAATAGTCGCTGAGGTCTAGAAGCCTCTCTGTAACTATTTTAAGTGGCAGCTGGCATTGATTCCTGCCAGTGTCACAGCCCTAAAAATAAGTTTTTAAGTGAAGCGGAGAGTGTCAGAGCTGCCAGAGTCTGAATGTTCGAGACTCTTGGAGAAAGAGATCCTCTTTGCCTGTGTTGTGGAGTTTGGCAGAAGAAAACCAGAACTGTTTGGCTCTGTCTGCTTTTGCGCGCTGCTGGGGAAGGTAGATACATTTGAAGGGTGAAACGTGCAAACAATTGAGAGACCATCTGTGCCCTTTTTGTGAGGGTCGGCGCTCATCATTATTTATTCTCTCTGCTCAATTAGGCCGTAAAGTCTGTATGTTCTCAACCCCTGCAGGGAGATTGGAGCGGACACAGGTGGACGTGCAGATACACATATTTATGCATGAGCACACAGAAACTCAAACAAACCTCTGCCTGAGGTGTACACATGCAAGGCTGGACACACAGGCAGGGAAACCGATGCAGGTGGGACACTTCAACAAGCAATAACACAACTCATGCATCCTTCTGCCCACACACATCTTTTCCACCTCGCCAATCCAAACTGATCTCAAAGTGACTCTTGTTTAACCTCACATGTTTTTATCTACTGAGTTCTTATTTGGAGGAAGGGGTCCAGTGTTCAATCGTACAGTAGACAGTGTGTTGATTTTATTGCCTGTGACCCAGCATGACCGCAGCAGAAACCATTGTCAGGTGGGTTGCTCGGCCATGCAGATTGAGGGATGCAGATGGATATCAGGATGGCTGGTACAGAGGCATTAGATGCTGTCAGTTATTCACTGTCATGACAAACAACACATACATAAACACTCCAAACAGAGTCTGTTTGTTGTATCATTTAGTCACTACAGTAAGTCATCCAGACAGCCTGTCGATTAGTCAGTCAGTGAAGTTGTGTTCACTGCAGGCCTTCTTATTTTATTTTATTTATTTTAATTTTTTCCTACCACCTCTTCAGAGGACAACTTTATTTTGAATAAAGTAATATATATATATATATATATATATATATTACACAGTATGGTACATTCAGAGATAGAATTACATTCAGTACAGTTGTCTTATCATAACCATACACCCTGTTTTAGTGACACCCTGGATCCATATAAGGGCAGGGGGGATTAAAACACCACGTACGGAGTGTAACACATAACACGACAAGGTGATGGACAGAAAACAGAGGAAAATGACAAGACGGGACTGGACAGGACAGTTAACAAACACAGGGATGTATTATTAGTTTAATGATTGGGTAGAATGATCGTGATTCACATTGGGTGGTCACGGGTAGGGTTGGAAAAACATGTTATGCATAAGTGTGGATAGTGTGTGCCTGTGTGTATGAGTAAAGTGGTAGCTGCAAGGGCAAGGTGTGCATTGTGTTTTTCCATTGAAATGTATTCTGAGATTAAAGTTGTCCAGTGATTGATGTGGCAGGATTTCTTTGATTTCCAGTTTTGGAGGACTACTTTCTTAGCGACAGCTAGAGAGATGAGTAACGGATTCCTGAATTTTTGCGGGATGTGGATTTCGGAGACGTCACCAAGGAGACAGAGTGTTGGAGATGATGGGATTCTGTAACTCAGGGTGGTGGACAGTGTCTCAGTGACCGTGATCCAGAAAGAGTGAACTGGTTGACAGAGCCACAAGGTGTGCAGATAGTCGTCTGTGCTACCTAAAGTGCATTGTGAACAGATACCTGTGTTTGCTAGGCCCATTTTGAACATTTTACTTTGGGTGATGTGAGTTCTGTGAAGGACTTTATATTGTATAAGCTGCAGGTTTGTGTTGGCGGTCATGGAAAAGGTATTCTTACAGATTTGTTCCCAGTAATCAGGGGTGGGAGAGAAGGCCAGATCAGTTTCCCACTTGGTTGTTGGGAGTGTTATTGTTGTATTTTGGTTGGAAATCATTGTATATAGCCGGGAGGTTAGTTTTTTGAAGTTGTTAATTTTCTGGGTCTAAAGTTCTTCTGTAAGCTGAGAGGGTTGTAATGTGTTGTTGGTGAGTCCGATTTAATCTTTATTTTGAGTCGAAGTTGTTGATATTGAAGGAATTGTTCTCTCCCAACCCCATATTTCTGTGTGAGTGTGTTAAATGACATGAAATGGTTGTTTTCAAATAGGTGGTGAAGGTGTGTGATTCCTTTTTGTGCCCATATGGAGAAGTAAAAAGGTTTGTTCTGTAACACTGGGTTGTGCCAGAGTGGGGTGAACTTGTTTAACTGTAGTGATGATTTTGTGATTTGGTTCGTTTTCCACCAGGCTGTCAGAGTTGAATAGATGGCAAAAACTGCAGGCCTTCTTGTACTTAAGGCGTTTTACTTTTTTCTGGTTTTTAACTTGTTTATATCCTGAGGTTTACAATACATCTTCTAATAGCACAAAACGAAAGCAATAAAGATTTAAAGAGCAACAATTAAATGAAAACAATTTTAAGCCATGCTTGTGGCTTGGCTTTAGGGTGGTCAGTGGGTCAGTCCACCACTTTGGTCCAGCCTGAAATATCTCAACAACTATTGGATGGATTGCTGTGAAATTGTGTACAGGCATTCATGATCATTGGTAATTAAAGCCTACGGAGTTCGGTGATCCCCTGACATCTCCTCTAGTGCCACCATGAGGTTTACATTTTTGTTTTTGAGTGATTGAAGTACGGCCGCACAGAGTGGCTAGCATGACTGTAAACTCTTAGGGCCCTATTTTAACGATCTGAAACACAAGTGTGAAACGCAAAACGCAAGTAGCTTTGTGGGCGGATCTTGGGCGCTGTTGCTATTATACCGGCGGGAGTCTTGCGCCCGACGCAAATCTTAAATGGGCTGGTCTGAAGTAGCTAGGTGTGGTTTGGGCGTAACGTGAAAATAATCAATCAGAGCGTCATCTCACATTCCCTTTAAGAGCAGGCGCGCTTGTTCCATGGCGGATTGCTATTATGATGGCGGATTTGCCTGGTGCACGCCAGCGGGAGTTGTCCAGGATGCGGAAAAGTAATAAATGCCCGTCTTGTCCGGGTGGCGATGTTGCTGCGGCCTCTCGGGCGCGTCTCCTCAAGTCTGGAGAGGATTGCTGCAGCCATGGAGCATGGGCCTCCAAACGCACCACCTGCACCTGTTGTGCCCCTTCCTCTTCCCCCCACTCCATCTCCGTCCACCCGCTCCATCAGGAGCGCATCGCGCATTGCCACTCCAGGAACAGATTCCGCCGGAGTGTCCAATCCCACCGTAGTTCAACATCACGTCTCCTTAAGTCCTCTAATATTTCTTCATTTATGTCATCAACACATCCATGATTCATGGAAATGTTGTGTAAAACACAACAAGCCACAAAGAATGCTGCGACTTTTTGAGGACTGTACTGTGAAGTGCCTCCTGATCTATCCAAACACATGAAGCGCATTTTCAGTAATATTTTTCTTTGTAATTATGTATGGTTTTCAAAAATGTGAACTGCTGTAGATGAGAGAAGTGTATGCGCGTTGTGCACACGCTACATTATGGCCAAGCATTCGTCCCTAAAATAGCATCTGAATAACGCGCTACTGACTTTAGACTAGCGCCACTGACTTTAGACCAGGTTTTTCCTGGTCAGTGGCGGAATTGTTTTCTGAAACTGCAAAATAGGACCACGTAACGTTTGCGCCGGAACACGCCTCCTCTTTTCGCTGAACTGCCCCCGGGAGCGCAAATACATTCCCTAATTTACCGACGTGCTGTGGAGGGAAAAGTCCGCTGTGCGTTGGGTGCAAAATAGGAATGATACATGCGTCGGTGTACAAAGGCAATTGCGCTGAGTGCAAGATAGGACCCTTACTGTTGTTGTTGTATCAGTGTAGTTTTTTTTGCCATTCATGCTTTTCAGAAAGTGCATACCAGATCTGTGTGACTTGTGTGGGAAAACATCAAAATTAGGACACTTATTAGTTAGTTTGATTGTATCTGAAGACTGTCAGTCAATCATATGCCTCATTGAGGTAAAAGTCTTCTCAAGGGACGTTCAAGGCTCTATCTCCACAGGATATGAGATCTTTTTCAGAGAGATGGAGGTGATTATTTTCATCTCCCGCAGTGCATTCCTCTGATAGTGGTCTCAGGTTTTTTTAGAAGCAGTCACTGAAATGTTTAATTGTGTTTTGTTTAGCCTCTGTCATATATAGTCACTAAGAAAAACATTTTGTACAGCAAAATCTGCTCTGGTTATTTTAGTTCTGTCTAGTTTAAATTGTACTTATTTTTTCACGTTTTCTTTAACTTCAAAACAACATTCTTTTTGAGTCTCACTGATAAAAAAGGCAACTTGTTCAGTCTATGATGTAGTATATATCTCATACTTTCATAATCTAACACACACACAGACACTCAAGGACACCGGGGCTCTCAGTGTGTGGCCACACAGGATTTTCTCAAACAGGAAATATAATCTAAACGATGTTGTCAACAGACAAGCAAATAGTGTAAGATTGTAAACAGACTACCCACATCTGGGCCAGCTTTCACCTCTGTCCCTCATTCTTTTTTCTTTTTCTTTTTTTTACCTATAACACTGTGGAGAATTCAGGCCTGGAATTAGTTTCTGGAGCTTATGAGAACTCAGTCTACCTAAATAGGCCCAACGGTGGAGACACAGGTTTTTAGTCTTTCTTTAATTTGGCATGGAATGAAAACCGAATGGACAGACTGGGACTCAACTGGGGTCAATTGGTTTCCATTAGTGTGAGCCCAAATGATTACCGGTCCTAGTACTTCTAACAGCAGAGGCATGTGAGGGTTGCTCTTGTAACAAAGAACAATGGAGGGCAGAAGTAAAGTGGAAGCAGCTTTTTATAATGAAGGATGAAAATCCTTTTTCGAACCATATTTTAAGGTCTCAAGGGAAAAACACATGGAGCATATTATTGCCAGGCCTGAATTTATGAGGCAGAGATTATCGTGGCTTTAGTATTGCATGTTTTTTATTTCTAGGTATGATATTGTATGTTTTTTTTGTTGTTGTTTAAACTGTTTTTTTTTTTTTTTTTCTATTACCCTAAAGTTGCAGCAGCAAAGATCATCAGCATCACTGAAACTACAAAGGGGGGTTTCCAAGTCCTGTTTTCACCTGACGGTGGATCTAGAGGAAAAGTCAGAGAGATCACCAATGTTATTACAATTTATCCTGGAGGAACATGGGTGTCTGAACCACATTTCATGGCAAACCATCAAATAGTTTCACTCAAAACCACAAGTGTAAACCTCATGGTGGCACTGGAGAAAAAGTCAGGGAATCACCAAAGTCATTAGGATTAATCTGGGCACATAATCTCTGGGCACCATGATTATCTGTACAAAATGTCACGGCAATCCAGCCAGTAGTTGTAGATATATTCAGTCTGGACCAAAGTGTATGTCATCACCTCTATTCCTTTTTGGGGTATTTTCCTGAACCAAGCCCCTGTCCCTTAGCCTGGCTCCGCCCTCCTACGTACTTCTGCTCAATTTACATTTCCCTTCAGTACTCCGTCTGGGTTTGCGGTATATTCTTGGGTTTTCTCCGGCCAAATATTTGGCGGTCCAATCAGCGAACAGAGGGAGTGGCTGAGAAGGATGACGTTGAGGATGTGCGCTAGAAAGATGCGAGCGAAGCCATTCAGTCCGTTGTGGCAACACTGCTGAATATCCCGAAGTTAAAGCCAGAGCAAGAACAATATTTCCTGAGTTGTGTTGGTGGCCATGATGTTGTGGCCCTCCTCCCCACGGGGTTCGGGAAAAGTTAGATTTTCCAGCTCGCTCCGTTAGTGGTGAAGGAGTTGGCTAAGGCTAACGCTAGCGATGCTAATGCTAAATATAAGCCGATAATTGTTGTCGGTCTCCCCTTTCGTTGCACATGCGCATGACATACGTCACGACCAAATGTTAGCGATTGGTTATGGCAGATCCAGAGTGGCTCTGGGCAGATCCAATAGTTTTAAACTTCAACAGAGTACCCGCCTTCAAGGAAGCTAACACTTGTCGATGGAGAGTGGCCAGACTCTCTGTACAAATGAAATGTACGAGAGTCTGGTAGGATCAGGCTACCTGTCCCTGCCTGCCACTGTATATGCTGTCTGATTGTTCGCCAGTCAAATCTAAGAAACACAGTGCCTGTGTATTAAATTGACTCTTGACCGGCTGTGTGTTACACTGCTTTGCTCTTTGAAAGAATAACATTTAAAGACAAGAAGATTCAGTAAATAAATGTCTGCTACAAATTATAAATCGTAACTCTAAATCTGTTCTTCTTAAAACAGTAGTCTCTTCCTAAAGCCTGTTAAAACTTTTCAAATTAAAAGACTTTGATTGGAGCGATGGTCACTGAGTTGACACTGTTGGTGGGTTGTAGTTGCAGCTGTGTCTCGTCTGAACGCCACGGCTCCTCCGTCACTGCTTGAGAATGTGTGGCATGCTGGTTTCTGGGATGTCTCACCACTAAGTCATCAGCCTGGCACCCACACGACCCTCTGACCTAAGCCCTGTCCAGCCGCTCACAACACATCAAAGGGAAAGGCAGAGGGGGTGCAGGAGGTTGAGCCGTAGACATTAAGACGTGGACAGGCACAGACTTGCTTGCTCACATACTTGCTTATTTCTTTTACTCACAACATTTGTTTATCTCCAAGTCTGTAAAACCCAGAGCAAATAACAGTTCTCCTGAATGCAGCACAAACTGATCATTTTACTGTTGTGGACAACATCTGCTTATAGATATGACATGGAGATAGGTAAATCAATATTATGTGATCTGTGTCACATGATCTGTGTGTGTGTGTGTGTGTGTGTGTGCGTGCGTGCGTGCTAAAGAATGAGTTTATTTAGACTGAATTCCAGTCAGCATGCTGTGTGTCAAGAAAACTAGATCTGTGTAATGTGACAGCAGCAACAGGAAGTGAGTACAACTCACTTTTCAAGGCCTTTGAAAATATTTAGCTCTATCAGCCTGTGGGTGTTTCATAATTGCCTGCATCAGCTAAAAGGAGGTTAATGTGGAAAATAAGATAAATCAAATAGAAATAAAAGTGATACGATGCTGGGTTTATGTGTTGAAGAACAATTCCTCTACAGATTTGACTTCTTTCTCTATATTTGGAAACCTTGGTGTGCATTGTCATGCTAAAACATCATCATTATTAAACATCAGAAAGATGATCAGTGATTAAGCGCTCATATATAAACAGACTTTGCACAGTGCTTCACAACTGAAGATAAAATTAAAAGAGCATTATCAGAAAAAAGGTGGCTCGAATGTAAATAAAAAAAATGAAAAGAAATGTAATTAATTAAGATAAAGAGACTTAAATTTGTTTGTAGACTGCAAAAAATATCTCAATCAGTGAAATTGGCAAACAATCTTAAGAAACCATCTTTTATCATAAGGTTACGTTGCTCACCTTATATTACTTCTTCTGCTTATCATTTTATCCACATCTGGCTCTAAAAAAGTGTGTACGTATGGTCTGAAGTACATATTAATATTTTTTCAAAAAATTTGGCAATTTCTGTCCCGGGAGCAGAAGTCCCAGGAAATAGATTTTTTTTCAGATGTAACTTCAGCTACATAAAAACATGTTGGAAATATCAAGAAGCATTAAATGCAACAAGGAGAAATATCCATAAACATATGGGTTCCCAACCTGACTGCTTTAGTGTATTATTTGGTGGTATTAAAAAATATATAAGGTGAAAGAACACCATTTATGTTAATCAACATTAGAATGAAGATAACATAAACTTTGCATGCAGCTTAAACTTCACTGGGCTGTGAGGAATATGAAATGCCAAGTTTATTGCCTGTAAGAACAGCCTCATTGAAGTGATATTTAACAATTTTTTTATTGTATAAACAAACGGCATACGTTTAAGCAAGTCACTGAGCGATTTAATGTCATTCTTTAAAACTGTGACAAATTCCATATTCTGTTACCTAAAACGTAATTATTTTTTCCCCGTCATTATATTTTATTTCTTTGGGAAACAGGAAATGGTTTGGATGTGTATTCCCGGGAATTCCGTTTCCCGGGATTAAACCCTATAGTCTGAAGTATGTGTGAGGTGTGCACATTCGCACTGCACATTCATCTCTTATAAAACCAATGCAAAGCGGGTAGAAGGCCCTCCAATGTTCAGAGTACATCCAGGGGTGCCTGTAGGAGGTCGAGCGGTCGTCTACCAATTGAAAGTTTGGTTGTTCAAACCCTGGCCTCTCTGATTTCAACATGAACAAAGTTTATCTGATGAGCAGTTGGCATTGTATGGCAGCCTCGGCCGCCAGTGTATAAATGTGTGTGTGAATGCTGCCTGTAGTGTGTAAAGTGCTTTGAGTGGTCGTTAAGACTTGAAAATCACTATATAAATGCTGTCCAAATTACCATTTAACATCCACCGTTATAATTATGATTTCTTTTTAAATCTAAATATTGTGCTGTTGCCAAATCGATGCCTTCCCCACTTACTGTTTTATTCACGTTTCATTTCTCTCTCTACAAGGCAACGGTGTCACCCGGCTCTCTGCAGTAACTTTCCTCATGTTCTTATGTGTGCACACACTCGTATAGAAGAGTTATGACCACTCGCTCACACACCAGCTGACAGACATGGCCTCTCACACGTGCAAATTTACGTTTGGGTTTTCTCACACGTGTCCACACTCTCTGACTCACAGCAAGTGTGTGTAAAAAGCCAGATGAAATGCGGCGGTGTGTCGACCCCCCTGACACTGCAGCGTGGCTGGGTTTTTGAAAACAGCACCCCAGAGGACAGTTAGTGACAGGCTGAAAAAAATTCTAAAATTAGGTCTTTTCAGCTTTTTCCCCCCAAAAGTTCCACTGAAGATTTATTTCCTTCCTGTATCATCTCACTGTGTGCAGATTGCAGTTTGACTGTTAAAATGCACTTGCAATAACTTAAAGTTATTGTTGCTGTCAAATGAACGCAGTCTGTGCCAAGATCTCCCAGTGGGGGAATGTAAAAGTGTGTGTCTGGGTGTGTGTGTTTGCACATGTATTCATGTAGATGTCTTCACAGTTGGACCTTAAATCATTTCTTGGTTGTTGGTTAGGTTTCCAACTATGTCAAGAATTTCTTCTATCCACAATAATGGTTCCAGCCTGTCAGTGCAATTTACACCCAACACTTTGTTCTTCTTCTATGGCATACTGAAATTACTGCACAGTGATTTATTTACTATTATAATAGAGACTATGTTCACTTGACACAGGTGTTAATGATTTTGTTGTTGTTTTTGCTGTTTCTCTTTTCTTAATTGGACAACAAAACACAGAAAGCCTCCCACTATTGTCCCAGATTTATGAAAAGCCAGAGTTCAGTTTTAAATAAGCTGTTGGATTTGCTCTGTAATGAAAAACAACCTAAATCATCTCAGCTGGTGATGGATGCCTTCCTCCTTATCAGTGAAACAATGCAAATGACCAGCGGAGCAGGATGAGTCGTGCATGATCTTATAGGTGTCCTTTATTTTGATGTAGGAAGAGACGGGAGACAAGAAACCTCAAGTTTGTCTTTCGCCACTGCAACCTAACGTCACACTGCTTAGAACTTCTGAGCTGGGACCTGTCTTTTGCCTCCCGCTGAGTGTTTACACGACCGATCTGTGTCATGTGCATTTCTTGCCTCCCTTTTGCAGCTGAGCACTAAGCTCATCTCCCCCTTCTTCTCCCTCCATAATGTCTGACTGTTCAACCCCACAGGGAGCGTATCCTGGATTCGGTTGCATCCTCTAGTGGTGGTCTCTACATGGGAACTAAACTGTGTAAATACAGACGAGGTAGTGAAAGGGAACAACACTTACTGTAAACTTCACACCATCTTATCTGTTTAGTGCATGGGAACACGATGTTTATCTTATAGGGGAAAGGGACCATTACAGGACAATGTTGTCTTTACAAACACTTGAGCTGGCCCTCCGTGATGCTGGAAGGCTGAGAGAGGCTTCATACAATGGACTACTGCTCTTTCTTGTTGTCATTTTAGCCCTCATGCTCGGCTGTGATCTGGGTAGCTTAGTCTCAGCATGCATACTGCCAGCAGCTTTAGAAAGAGACTGAAGGAAGTGCATTCTTCTCTTCTTTAGGAAATCCTTAATCCATGCAGGCTTGACTGTTTTTGCTTACTTTCTTGGCCATTCCTTGATATTTTCCCAGGGCTCAGGAGGTGGCAGCTTGATTGATGGGCTGATTTTGTGATGAAACATTGAACCGGTATGCTCTGTCACTGTTTGATTTAACCCCCAGAAAAAGGTGTATCCATTACCTCACCGTCGGAGGGAGGCTGAACCATGTTTGAAGTTTGAACTAGGAAATACTCCTTCAGGGCACTTGAGCCTGTCATACTCTAATCTGGGGAAGAAAACTTCTGACACTCAGCGATTTAAGTCTTTTAGAGGATGTTTCTATCATGACACCCGACTCACTCATCAACTATGCTGATTAACATTTTTTAGGAATGGGAAGTGCAAAAGTAGCTATTTATGTAGATTTGTGTTTCATTAAAAGTGATGCATGTTTGACAGCTTCCAATAGTTTCCAAATGTCCCCTGTTAAAGTTTGACATATTTGTGATCTTTGCACCCATCATTGGTTTTCGGCTGCATTTCAGTTTCTCAGCTGAGTGTTGTGCGCATTTTGTAATGCCCTTTGTCTTTGTAAAAGCAGCACATTGCTACAACACCAGATTGATTTCAACATGAACAAATATATTTTATATTTCTCTGGGGTACGTGGGGGCCGGACAGGGTGAGAACTGAGTGGCTGGATGAATGCTGGCATTGTCTGCTGGGGCACACGTACTCACTGCCTCACACACATACTCACTGCCTCTCTCACACACATACACACACACACACACACACACACACACACACACACACACACACACACACACACACACACACATACACACACACACACACACACACACACGCGCACAGAGTTCCTCATAGCGTCCTCCTTTGTTCTTTCTCGAAGACCCTGTAACACAAATAAACATTTGCCTGCTTTAGATTTAGACACCACAT
The DNA here is from genome assembly GCF_010015445.1 of Perca fluviatilis. NCBI lineage: Eukaryota > Metazoa > Chordata > Actinopteri > Perciformes > Percidae > Perca > Perca fluviatilis. The sequence continues at coordinate 21,114,717 of NC_053120.1, forward strand.
CATGCTCGCCTTTTCTTATTTTTCCAGTCCGATCCCTTTCCAGGCGTAGTGGAAAAGCTGAATGCGCCCACGCGCATGTAAGAGAGTGACCTTTAACCCCTGTCTCTGAGTGGCCTGCCCGTAAATGTTTCTTTCAAATGTGCTGCTCCTCATAACGTTCCTCTCAAACGGGAAGTCCCCTCATCTCTGGAGCTTTATGGGGAAATTGGGAACATTTCTGATGTGGTTTGGTCTCATGTTATCTCCTCTGAGATAGTGGTGAGACAAACATGTTACAGGAAAAGTTTGACATTTTGGGAAATATGCTTATTCGTTCTTATTCAATCTTTCTTGAGAGTTAAGCTGCTTCTCCGGGCTGCACATATTTAAACGGACTTAATTCAGACACGTGTTTGTTTATGCTTGTACAGATTGGGGGTGTAATATACGTGTCCACTAGGAAGCAGTGTCATGTTTAGCAAACCACAATGTAAAGAAAACGGAAAAGAAATCAAAAAACGGAAATCAATATTTTGGTGACAGTGTAAACAAACCACAATGTCCATGAAACAAAACGTGAAAGAATTTGGATTTTACCAGCGTAAATGGATGGGACACTGACAAGATGGGAAACAATATTAGGTGCCTTGCAGAGTTATTTACACTCAGGAGGCCAAGTAGTCACGCCAGAACTCTCAGCAAGAAAGCAAAGTGTATTCCTCAAAATGTCGAACTATTCCTTTAAGCTATTGCAACACACTAGAGCCCTGCCAGACTGCTAGTATCTGTGGTATCCTATGTGTGAGCTCTAGTTCCAGTCTGTGTACACCTTCGATACACACACCACATCCTCAGCCAAAGGCAAAGTTAGAGAGACAAAACACAACTGTTAGCCACATTTCAGATTTTTTGGGCCAGTCAGAGTGTGTTTTTCCAGTCTTGAAAAAGGCACCTTTATGTGACTGGAAACTGGTGGAGTGTGAGATCAGAGGATTGTAGCGTAAAAATAAGACGTAGGTCAGTGGGCGTATAAAGCTGTTTTTAGAAGTTCCTGAGAGAAAAGAGTGTGTGTGTTACTTTATTTTGGGCAGGAGGGAACGTGAGAGAGGTGTCGGGGGGAGGGCATGTAGGCGGTAGGGAAAAGGAGGAAGACATTATAGGTGATTTTCCACCCCGTCTGCACTACTTAAAACGTACACACCTTGTGTTTTTGAGGTTTCCACACAAAGCTGGCCTTGTGTGTCCTGTAACTGCCAGGAAGCAAGATCAGACATGGGAAAGAGCGTGATGGTTGACTAAGGATACAGTAGCCGACGTGGTGTCGGGTGGCACCAGGATAGCTTAGAGAAAAAGGTTGTGTAGTCTCTCAGTGTTAACTCCCACAAAGCTTAACTGGGCTGTCACTGGAGATGGAGAGGATAATGGAAGCAGTCGTTTCCCTCTACCTCCAAATGATGTCAGCCACAGGGCAAACACAACTACAGATGTACAAACAACAGTTCAAGTTGCATGATCCAGATTAGCTCATAATGGACATGAACTGTGTTTTCATAACTAATAGATTCTGGATCATGTGCGCCTGTTCCACATTCTGGGTTCCTTATGACTTTAGGCCATTGTGGCAACTTCAGAGCACACAGCTTGGGCACACAACACCAAGCCACAGTTAAGGTTTGTTCCAGTGTACAGTGGCATTATTATTGTTCTGCCACTGTTTTCTTTTCAATGTACCATCTCCCTGCCAGGGATTTTTAATATGGACGGATAGAGGCTGGTGAAGGAAGGAGCGACGCCTGTTGTGCCTCCTGTGTCTATCACAGGGTAATGAAAGAGGCTTTTTAGCAGCGACAGCAGTGAGGCTTTTTCAGGCATTCCTTTGACATGACCTAATTGAAGGAACACACTCAGGGTGGGGCGAGGACAAGCAGAAAGAGACCACTGTGCAGAGCTGTCAGCAGGATGGACAGATGAGAGAAAGAGGGTTGGTGTGATGGAGAGAGCAAGGAGGAAAGGGAGGGAGGACATCAAGGTGGACAACATTTACCCATGACATCACTAAGAGGAAAAGCTCCCCTCATTTTTTCCCCCCACAGCATGTGCTAAACGTGTTAGCCATGTTGCATGTAATATACACGCTAACCAACCGGCTGGCTGATTTCCTGACTGGCAAGGCAAAAATATGAGTTACAATCCAGGTCTTGTGTTAAAGTGTTATTTGATTTAGCAGCAGAGCAAAAACAAACCCTTGTCCGGTTCATTTAGCTGAGATTATCAAGCGACTAATTCACACCTCCAGTGTACAGTAAAGACATTATGTGACACGTGTGTACAGTAAGCATGCGCTGAAGCATCTTTTTGTCCATCAAAGCTACATAGTTAATGAAACGAAAGACTTAAGGGTGCATGATGGAGAGGTTAATTTGTAGAGGCTGTAATGTTTTCCGGTCCAATTAACGTCACACATACATCATGAGCACCCTTTCCGTGTATTTCACTGTTCTACTGTGCGTTTGTACACATGTGCAAGTATAGTACGTGTCGTCTTCATCTTGTCAAACCCTACTTAAGTCTGGGTGAATAGGGGGTCTACATATTGTCTTAAAGAAGATGACCTTCCAGTTTAAACACTCAGACATAAGTTGTTTTCCAGACTTCCAGGAATTTCTGAAGTTCCTTGAATCGTCAATCAAAGTGCTGCTGTGTGCTTTTGAAACGATCCAGAGTGAAAGGAAGTGGGGCGCTCGCCTCATGGGCAGGTAATCAGCCATTTAGACAAATTTTCCTACAGTGAGTTCCTCGTGCCAGGCATTGCCAATGCATTCCCTCAGAGTAGCTGCTACAGCTATCACTGGCAATAAAAAAGCTCAGGGGGTGTATGCAGCTTTCCTCGCCAGACAAATGTAATCCCAATCCTACTCCCATTTGTTAATGATTTACAAGTATTGTGAAATGGTCTCGATCTTCTTACCAGCCAGATGCTCATATCAAAGTGTCAGCCTCGTAAAGGGCCACATGCTCTCTTAAGCTTTAAACTCATCAATTAAATGGACCTCAGCAGTGGAAACCATAAAGACTCCATTGTTGATGCAAGTACAAAGACTACTTTACATTGTCCGTATACAATAACTTGTGTAAAACATCAGAAAAGATTCAAAGATGCCCATCACAATATCCTAGAGCACAAGGTCTTGATAGCCAGTTCGGCCGTGCGTGCATTTTGCTAGTGAGGAATGGTCCATGAGAGCTGTGTGGAGGCAATCCCAGCCTGCTGTTGAGTACAGCCCCTTTAAATGTAAGATCAAGTCCTCACAATGTTGGACATTTTTGCTTGAGAAAGTAGGTGCTGATTAATATTCTTTTCAGCGTCTTATCGTTGCAGCTCTAATCAATAAAACGATAAAAATGCCAACACAATACTACTATTTCTAGTCACTGTTCCATTATCTTTATTGTGACTATTATTGCCACTGTTCATCACACCCCCAACCGGCACCGTCAGACACCGCCTACCAAGAGCCTGGGTCTTTCCGAGGTTTCTCCATAAAAGTTTCTCATCACCGAGGTTTCTTCCTAATAGGGAGTTTTTCCTCGCCACTGTCACACTAAAATGCTTGCTCTTGGGGGATTTACTGTAATTGTTGGATCTTTGTATATTATAGAGTGTGGTATAGACCTACTCTATCTGTAAAGTGTCTTGAGATAACTCCTGTTATGATTTGATACTATAAATAAAATTGAATTGAATACTTTTTTGATACTTTACTTTGAGAAATGAAACCTTTTTTTCATTTAACAAAAGCCAAACTCGTCAAACTTAAAATTTTGTTTAAACACAAGCACCTGTACAAGAATTCTAATAGAGCTCTTAGTACTTGACAGTTGTCAATAGTCTGTTCTGGACACAGTTCAAGTGGTACCAGTAAAAACCAAGTCTTGAGTGTTGATACCTTGCCCTTCTAATAAACTTGCAGCCGAGCAGGAAGTAACAACCCCTCTCTCAAAGTATTTCCTGTCACAATCCATTTAACAAACTCAAACATGGACTTTCATCTCTTATCGTAAAGTTCACCTCATGTTGTGTCTGCTAAAATGTTTGGCTTGGTTGTGTCTGCACATTTCATTTTCTGATAAACCAAAGACTGCTAATTATGTGGTTTACTTGCTTGTCTGGGGAAAACTACCTTTGTGACGAATATGCCTCAAACCCTACACATCATGACACAAATATTAGTTTAGTGACAGTAAACTTTGCTATGTTCTGGTCAGAAAAAGGACTGCTGTGTTTACAGAGAAGTAAATATTCCTCCCCATTAAAGCGCTCAGTGCTCCTCAGACATATGGCCTGTCCTTGTGTCAGGGTTTTGGGTTTGAATTCGGTTGGTTTTGGTTCTGTTCTTGTTTCCTGTTTTTGTTGTGTATTTGTTCTGTTTTCTGTTGTAGCCCGTGTTTCCTCCCTTGTCTTGTCTAGCTGTAGTTCCTGTCTTGTTTTCCCGTGTGTCTGTATGTTCTGTTTCCTGTTTTATTTTGACAGTCTGGTTTTCTGTCTTGTCTTGTCTGATTTACTTCCTGTCTTTGGTTTTCCCTCCTTTGTGATTGCCCTAATGTGTTTCACCTGTTTCCCAGCCTAGTGTCACCTGTTGCTTGTTTTCTCATTACCCTGTGTATTTAGTCTCTGTTCTGTCTTTGTCTCTTGTCGGATTGTTGTTTGCTGTTCGGTGTCTCTTGTTTGTCCTGGTTTTGCCTGTTCCTGCCTGTTCCTGTCTGTTCCTGTTTTGGGGATTCTGCTTGTACCTGTTTTTGCCTTCTGTTTCCGTGACATCTTTTGTTTGGTATGGCTTTCTTATTTTTGTTTATTAAATCCTCCAAGCTCACACTGCCGTCGTCTCTGCATTTGGGTCCTACATCCTCTGACACCCTGACACCTTGTGTTTATAAGTCCATAGCTCTTGGCAGTTATTATCTGTCTACTGTACATTTCAATACTGATTAGAGTTCTACTTTATTGTGATTTAAGTACAAGCTTTATATTCTTTCCATCCTCTTCAACAGTTTTTACAGTTTGACAGTTCCTCTGCAGAACATTGCTTAACAGGTGTATCACATGGATATTTGTAAAGCAGACACCACCTCGCTCACTTCACTGGCCTTAAAAAGCAGTCTTGATGGTTTCAGAGGTGTCAAAAGTATTCACATTCATTACTCAAGTAGAAGTATGGATACTAGGGTTTGAGAAGACTTCTGTTGAAGTATCAACTCAAGCTTTTTACTCAAGTAAAACTGTAAAAGTACTGGTTTCAAAACTACTTAAAGTATGAAAGTAATGTAAGGGGTAAAAAATGCTATTAAGGACAAAAGCTTAGCCCCCCCAGGGGCCTAATAGTGCACTACCCCACCTCCACAATTTTTTTTTTCTAAAGACCATAATGACTATAATGTTATATTAAAATCATACCTGAAAACTCAGAAGGGCTGAAAAAGGTGACGCATCTCTTCTGTGTTTTTCAGACAACGGCAGCTACAGTCTGGTGTTAGAATCCTCTCCAGTGAAATATAGGCACACTTTTACACTGCTTAGCTGCCAGCATTTTAACCATGTTTACTCCAGCTGCTAGCTAACGGTAGGCTAACGTTACCTGCTGTGGACTGTAGTGTTCACTAGCGTCCCGTGCGGCGACGTTTCAGTTCTCTCTAATGTCCGTTTTCAGAGCATCAGAGAGAAGCGCATTTAAGTGACATCTAATAAGGCACCGAAATCTGCATTGCTATTCGGTCCGGTAGATAACGGTCGTTAAGGCACCTAAGGGTCTGTGCAGGTGCGATAGATCGCGCACAAACCAATAGGGTGTCGGAATGGTATATGTTTATACTTCTTATCCACCCACAATCAAATTCACTCTATCTGGATGGCGCGATTTATCTGGATAGATTTTTTATTTTTTTTTGTGTGTTTTTTTTGAAAGATGACAAGCCGGAATGAAAACCATCTGAACTGAAATAGGAGTAATGAGGCTATTTTTAAAATGTAAGGCGTAGAAAGTACAGATAATTGTGTGAAAATGAGGAGTAGAAGTAAAAAGTATGCTGTAAAATAATTACTCCAGTAAAGTATAGATACCCAAAGTGTCTACTTAAGTAAGGTGTCGGAAGACACCTCTGGATGGTTTATATAACTGCAGCTGTAAGATTTTTTTGGTGCGATTAGCATATAAGTGGAGTTCAGGCTGGAATAGTGTTCATGTATTGTTGTTTGTAAAATCAACCGCCCTGACAACGGCATAGCTTTAAGAGCGTTCCCAAAAAAGAAAAGCGTTTGCTCCTGCCACGGTGAAGTCTGGGTGCCAGAGTAAAATCTGGGTGCGCAATGTGGGCTGCAAGCGCTTAATGCCCTCACCGCGTGATCAAAACCGCTTCCCCTGCGCTGCCTCCCCTCATTGAAATGACTGGAGGCAGCGAGTTACCACACAGCAGTGTGAAAGCCCCATTGGACTTCTACAGAAGGTCTAAAGGCCACTCTTTAACATTAAAATCCTCACTGCACATGTACGTCTTTTGATTTATAGCAGCTGTTCTTGTGTCCAGTGTTAATCTGAACACTAACCTTTCTCTATTAAGAGAAAGTGGGCAAAGTCTCCACACCTTGACGTTTTAGGGAGTAAAAACTATCCATTGCTAGCATTAGACTCACTTCTCTAATCCTAACGGCTCCAAATATTGAGCTCTTCTTCTTCTGTGTGAAAACATTACTGCGGAAGTAAGGTCAAAAGTTCAATGTGTGCTGCACCCGTTGGCCGAATACGATCACCTGTGTTTTTTAGCCTAAAAATAATCTGTTTGTTTTATTAATGTATTTATTCATTTTTCAAATATAAATTATACTATGTACACATTAACGATTTTTTATTTATTTATAAATCAACCACAGCAATATCTTGGGGGTGCTATGGCAATCCTAGGTGTAGCTACAGTACCCCCTAGCCCCTCCCTGGCACCGCCTATGCAGCTCCTATCTAATTTTTTTGGGTGGTAGTTCTGCCTCTGAAAAGCCATCTCTGTAACTGTTTCCATGCTTGTTTGTGGCTTTGGGATACGTGCTTTTTGTCACAACATCATCTCTGCATCTGTGGCGCCGGCCCAGGCCTATTTACATACCTGTGAATCAAGCAGGAGGCCCAGAGGAGAAAGACATGCAAATGTGCGTTTGCCTTGGCACTCCTCAGTGCCCACATCAAGAGCACTTCTCTCAGAGTGGCAGGGCGGTCCAGCAGCTCTAACACAGGTTGCTTTTTAATGAGGAGGGCAAACTGAGGGCTCAGACTGAGTGGTAGTTATTCACCTCTACAGGTGCTCCTTTGAAATTCATGGGAAAGGAAAAATGCACTCATGTGGTACAAGATGTACACTTCTGAATGTATTCAAATGTTTGCTTTTAATGGCAGAGTTTTAGAGTTGCTGTGATTTTAAAGGGGGCATATGATCAAAAACCTACTTTTTCAGTGCTCATGCACATACATTTGGGTATCTGGTAGACATATTCTGATACCGGTATCGGCACCGATACCGGTATCATTATTGGCTCTGATACTGCCTAAAACGCTGGTATCGGGAAGTACTGGAGTTTATGCACCGATCCGATACCACATAATAAAGCCCTAAAGAAAATCTACGTTAAAGTGGTTTATTTATGTTCTTTTTCCGTTATAACTGACTGTCAAACTGGAGAATAAAAGAAAGTTCTGTGGCATTCATGGTTTGTGTTTGTTCATGTTTCTTAAGAGTTTAACCTGAGCCAGACCGACAACAAAGATAGAAATCATATCACATCCATACAGGGATAGTAGTATACAGTTAGTAAACATAATAAAATATATCACACACTGGTATCGGATTGGTACTCGGTATCTGCCGATACGCAAGTTCAGGTATCAGAATTGGTATCGGGAAGCAAAAAATGGTATCGGACCATCTCTAGTATCTGGAGGGCCTATCGACCTACAATCAGTACAATATGTACAAATGTACAAATGTGGGCTACCTAGATCAGAAAACAGGATTCAAAAAGCCATTCAAGCATGTAAACATGCTCTAGTAGAAACCCAAAATACAAGTATGAACCTGAAAATGAGCATGATACATCCCCTTTAAATATTGTATTGTCACTGATTCACTGATAGAGTTCAGATAAAATATTTCTGTTGTGTAGCTCATCAACATTTGTCAGTGTATTTGGAGCAAAGTGACTTGCAAGTTAAAAAACAATTGAACAAATACATTGATTTAATTAATACCTTTCACTTCTATAGAGAGAAGTAGCACAATGGCTAAGGTGTTCACAAGAAAATAAATTACTTTCTTAGTATCCATTTTCTCCTCGGAGGCAGCAGACACAGGAGAGACAAGTCATTTTGATTTACCCATACACGACTGTTTCTAGGCTGTATTGTTTTCCATTACACTATTCAGTATAATGGCAATCTCACTTTAAACCCGTGATTGATTTCTTGTCATCCAGAGGGGGTGTTTCAACCTTTCACTCTGCTCTGTTTGATATATGAGCATGTGTTTTCAATTCAGAATCTCCAAGCTTGGACTGTTTGGGTTTTTTGACAGTTTGATATAGCACTCTGACTCCCAGAAATCCTCCATGTTGAATGATCTGTCTCCATAAAGTAGTAGTGACCATCTTGTAGCCTATGTGTGGGCTGAGGTGCTGTTAAATATGATTGTAAATCTATTATCACCAAAGTGTGAGTCATACACTGAAACACACAGTAGATCTGGTCTTGTTTTCTGCCTAACTGTTCCAGATACATTTTTTATTTTTATTTATATTTTTTATTTAAGGGTTTGTTCCTTTTTTAAATAAAAGAGTCCCAAAAGCATAATGTTAGCCATGACTGTGAAAACTCAATGATAGAAGTGGAAAAACACCGTGAGCCTCCAATGTTCAAGGCTTCCCCAGGTTTTAGGTCTCGAGACAATAGATCTGGCAATGGCCGACCACAGCTGTGTTTGTGCTCGGATGGTGTACTGGAGTAATTCCCCTCTTCCTCCAGTTGACCCTCTGGCCTGAGCCAGGTTATCCCCGAGGGGCAGAGGGCGGCCGAGGCCAGAGGAGGTGGAGGGAGGTGAGTGCTGGTCTGTGGCTGCAGTCTAACTTCTTCCTTCCCTCTTGCCTCCTTTGTACACCACAGCCGCTGTGATCGTTGCTGTTTAGTCTCCGGGAGATTTGACTAAACATATCAGCAGATGATGATCAAATTCAGTAAAGCGAAGTTGACAATAGCGTCTTTAAGGAGCTATTCTTGGGGAGACTTTGTCAGGAATGCAGCAGCAGAGGACACGTGATAGAGCTGGGTTGTGTGCTTGAGATTGCAGCATCAGTTGGAGAAAAAAACAAATCCCCCCACAGATACACTTACATTGATTTCATCTGCGTTTAATGCATTCCACGTTTTACTGTGTGCTGAAGCTGAGTTTTTGGTTTCCTTAATGTGCAGTCTATTTCTACTTGATTGTGATTTACATCTGCTTATTTTGTAAGAACTCAGTCATTCTTGCTTTATGATGAATTCAACTGCTGTTGGTGAATCTCTCTTTCAGTCAATATCAATTGTAAAGTAGTTGCACTGGAAATTTTCTGTGTTGGGCACGTAATCCATGTGAATAAGAAAACTAACATGATCGATACAGGAATTCCCACTAAAAGTATTGAGTGCAAATAAATGTTTCTGTTAACATCCTTTTTTGTCAGGTAAACTTGTTTTTTTTTGTCTGAACTCTGGCATTGCTTTTATTCAATGTTAGATTTGTTCTTCAGCTGTTACAGTATTTTATTAAACGTGTCATGCAGTGCACATGAATACATCGCACAATAAGACTTAATATGTGCCACTCAGCTACCATAGTCGTCCAGCTGTGTCTCCCAGTGGCTCCAGCCAGGTGATCTGACCAGGATTTCACTCGACGCATAACCACGCATGGCCGGCTGGGCTTTTATCTCCTGCCTCTTCTGCTGCCACATGAAATAGACCAAACTGTATTTCACAGGGAGTCATACTTCATAAAGAAGTGGGTTGTTTGTGAGTAAAAAAAAGGCTTGCTGCTTCTTCTGTCAGACAAGTTTGTGTTTTATGATGTATTGTGCAGACTTTGTGGAACACAATGTGCTTTGTTTTTGTATCTGCATGGGTTTGTCTGTCCTACATTCAGCGGTGTGCTGGTTGTCATTCTACTCTTGAACTACAGATTTCCCAAATCTTGTATAAAAAGGGAATTCCCAAGCTTTATCTTGCTAATTCACCCATTGAAAAAATAAATAAAATAAAAGCACAAAGGTTTTCACTAAAACAAATGTATTTCCTGGAAAACGTGAATCAGTGCTGAGTGGCAAAACAAAGGGCTGAGTGTGTTGAGAAGCTCTCTCAGCCACTTATGTTTTTGGCAGCCATGCCAGAGTGACCTTCTCAACTGTGAAACGCTGAGATCTGCTTTACGTTTGCACCTGTTGGGAACACAAATGATTTAGACAAATGCAGTCAGATGTCTCTGAGATTATGTTTGCAAGAGGTGTTCAACGCCTACACAAGAGACCAAGCTCTGTCTCTAACCTTGTCTACGTTCACCTCTCTGTATCTATCTTTCTTTTCTCTGCATGTCATCACCTTCTGTTTCCTGCATAACTCACTTTTTACCCAGTTCAGTTACTGTCAAACCCAACATAACTCTACTGTTTTTTATAAATTATTTATGATTAGTTGGAAGTAATGTATTCTATAGAGAATGGATGGGAAAAGAAGAAAGAGCAGATCTGGCATGCAACAAAGGTAATAGGGCAGCATGCATCTTCAACTGCTTTTCTCTTGAGTGTAAAAACTGTCTGCGTTGAGTTCATGGACCTGTGCATCAAAGGGTTATTGTGAAAAGCGGTTGTGTAAGGCAACCCATGTTGAGGCTTGAGCATGATTAGGACGTTATCTGATGTTTGGATGGTTGAGTTCTTGCAAAATAAAAAAAATAAAAAAGCATCTTAAAGCTACAAGCAACTAGCTTGCACCAGACATCTGGGATCTCTGAGCTTTGTTTTTTTGCTCAGAGCAGATCCACAACTGTTGTGTGTTGTGTCATACCAGAGAGCAGAGGTGTACATAGGGTTAGGGTTAACCCTTGGATTACATAGATGCTAAAGGAAAGCTGTGGTCATGGTGGGGAAGGGGAGTATCCTCTTTCTTGCTAACTTCTCACTTATTTACTACTTACCACCTGTGCTGCCTCAGTGTAGCAACTGTGATGACAATGGAGAATGGAGTCATAAACAGGAAGGTAGAAACCTCAGAAAGATGTTACAATCAGAGGTCATCGCCGGGGATAAGTCCATTGAATATTTGGTTAGATTATGAACTTGTTTTGAAATATATCTGGACCCGGAAAATAATTTTGTAGTGCGCTGTTGACAACATAAACTTTATAGACTATTTCTTATTTTCAGACAAATTCACAAATTCGGACAGATGGACATCCAATCTAGGGCCGAAACTATTAGTCAATTAATCAATGACTCGATCACAGAAAATTAATGAGCAACTATTTTTGATTGAAGCATTACTCATCAATTCCGACTTATCCAATGAGAGCATTTTCTCTTTTCTGTTTCTCATCATTGTAAACTACATAGTTTTGGACATTTGAAGACATTTGCACTATTTTCTGTCAATTAGTGACTGAACTGAACGATAATTGATTAATTGAGAAAATAATTGGAAACTGCATTGCCACACACATCAACACACACTTCTTTGCCACTCAGTTTTTCTCAGTAAACAGTCTCTTCTTTCATGTGTTTATGTTAGAAACATTTGTTAGGAAGACGATGGGCTGCCTGTGGTGATTATTTTTATTCTAATACGTTCGTATGCTTTGAGTGCAGAGACCTCATCTGTTATATTCGCTGTAATCATGACGGCTCTCTCTAATGACAGGATGTGGATGGTGCTTCGCTGTAAATCTGCTCAGTTTTTCTGTTTTCTTATTAATCACATTCAGAAATATGACTTATTTCAAGTGGATTCCAAATTACTTGCCAAGAATGGATTTATTGGAAACGCTTGAATGCGCCCTCGTATTGGCGAGTGGTCTGTTTGTCCTGCAGGAGCGGCTTCAAATGAACGTCTGTTTTTCCTTATTTTTTAAAAGCAAGGATTCAGAGTAACAATTTCTTTGGCAATTTTAAACAGTCTGTTTCTGTTTACATTTTGAATCTTGTTTAAAACTATTGAAATATTGATTTAACAGAAAAAACACACTTATGTTGGGATTGCAGTGTACAAACACCTTCTGTTCTGTTATCATTATTATTATTTTAAAAACATCTCTCTTTCTTTCTTTGTTTCTCTCTTTAGTTGAAGCAGCCTGAAAAGGCAGCGGCGGCGGCTCACACTTATTTCCAGGCCAACCCAGAACATGTGGAGATGGGTCAGAACCTGGAGCAGTACAAAGACCTGCAGGGCGTTAAGGAGGACCACTTTGTGGACCGAGAAGCTCGACCTCACCAGGTAAGGCAGGAAATCTTAATATGCAAGTTTGGATATAGATATGTAGATGTTAACTTTTTAGTTATTTCTCACTTGTTTCTTCTCTTTTTATCCCTTTCCAATGGCTATTCCTGTTGCTTTTACCTGAGCATGTGTCAGATCATTACTGTAACCTGCTGCCATCTTTTTTCAATCCTGGCCAAATGTCTGGCGACTTTTTCTTCTTCACGTATTTCCTAAAGGTTTCCTAAAGTGCAGCTGTTGTCCCTGTGTAAAGTGTCCTTTGTGTTAATGGCCCGTAAAGTTTAATGACTGGAAACTCATATAGTGCTGGTTGCGGTGAAGCTGCAGAGTTTTGGATCCTTTGTGCTCTTATTCATTTCCAGTCTCATTCCACTGTCTCTATTATCTCTTTATCTTCAAGTCAAGCTCATACAAGTTCCTATGGCACCTTCTGGGAGAAGCTTCACACTCAGTACACACCTTACTACCTTATTATGCCATTTATAGCTGTACCTCAAGTAAACTTTGAAACATTACTGATAATTGAAGTTATTGTGTGTCTGTAACTTCCACTTTGCTGTCCAAGGCAATTTTTCTTTGGGGACCATAAATTAATGTACAATAGATAATATGTTAAATGTATTCCTATAGAAGTGACAGTGGGAATCATTTTTGACAGCTGTTCACTCAGCTTCAAACAAGGGATCATCGCTGCTGCAGGAACCTTGATGTGCACCAGAGGATTTGTAAAGAACTTTTATGAACTGGCTACAGGTTTACATTAAAAGTGACCAACAAATATTTGCTTATAAAAATGTCTAAGATAAATACGTCAATACACAGGCATATCATAAAGAGCTTTGATGAACAACACCGGAGGTCATAAATACTCCTTCCTAACTCCTAACTCTGATCCTCCGTCTCTCCTCTATGACAGCGCTCCTTCGCAGCAGCAGTGAGGTTGTATGATAACAGCGACCACAAAGGAGCCATCGCTCTGTTTGAAGAGGCTTTGGTGGAGTACTATAAAGCAGATTCAGAGTGCCGGGCCCTGTGTCAATGGCCGCAGAAGTTTGAGGGCCACGACCACCTCCGCTACCGTTACAGCCTCCATGAACTCGTATCAGGTAAGAGCCAACATCTGAAGAGGTTTACTCCAACAGAAAACTGTTGTTAACATTCATCAATCCTGTATTTATCCTCAAGCAGCACAAAACAAGTGATGTAAATAACCAGGGTTCTAATAAGGCCACATATATTGCAATACAATCCCAGCATGCACATGGACATGATGTGGATTTTGGATGTAATTTGTTTGTGTAATCAGCTGTATTTATTCTTAAAATGGCAAATCAGAGAAATAATTAACTATTTAAGTTTCTAATTGTAGAACCAGGACTTTCTCGTTTAGGTTGTGGTTTAAATTATTTACACCATTTTTGTGTTACATCCATAACAACATGTTGATGCTGAATAGATGTTGATATGACAGCTGGCACTAATAAGAAAAAAACATGCAATATACAGGAAAAGTAAACAGTAAGATGCAATCTGACACTGGTTCAAGCTGTTTTCGTGTGAATTTTATTGTAGCATAATAGCATATTGTGATATTTTATTGCTATAAGGAAATTATGTCTTATTTGACCACATCAATGCATTAAAGCTTGCTCAGATGTTCTTTGCCTTCTGAGAAACCCTGCCTTGTATTTTCCGTTGATTTGTAAATACCACTTTGTATACATTTTTAGACTCCGTCCTCTGACAGTCAGATCCTAAATCCTGTCTTTAGTTGATTCTGAAAAGTCCCAGAGGTTCATTACATGTTCTTAGATGAAAGGAATGAGACTGTCTAGTTGTGGAGCATTTCATCAACTTGTTCTGACTTATCCAGACTTATTCCTGTCTTATTATTGGTTACATTTGAACTTCAAATTATTTTGTTAATATTTGTTTTCATCAGCTTTTACTGGCACTCCACGTGTTTTAATACAGAGATTTATATGTCAGTGCTTTGGACTTAAATTTTGTGAAGATATAAAAAGGTATAAATACATGTCTAACTGCAAAGGCTTCAGAGCAGATTTATAGGTACAAATAGGAGCATGGCCAGTACAGTGTAATCTGTGGGGAAAACAAACACAAGTAAGGACATAGACATCAGGTCCCTTACACAGATGTTGGATTTTGTCCCACAGACTTCCTTCAGTTGTTCATTATCTGATCATTGGCATTACTTAAATAGGTGAGATTGCATTACAGACCCTTGGGAGCTACTAAACTCTACTTACGATGTAATTAAGATGTTTTCAGACATGATGTTGAAGACTAATGGCACATGCCAGACCCTAACTAATTGGTCGAATTAATATATTGATTTTGGGAGTATTAAGTTGGCACTGTATTCTTTTAGCAAACTCTCTACACAAACAAACATGCATATCCAGAGGAGTACTGCTCTACACTAAATCAAGACATAAAATTCTTTTACAAAGTCTCTTAGAAATTAATCAAATGAACAACAGTAAGAGCCCCAGTAAGTGTCGATGTGTTGAGTGATATTCTCTGAGCTGGACTGTGTTCAGTTTAAAGTCCTGGGATTTGGTAGACATACTCAATTATCGTATTTGACAGTCCAGAATAGCAGCGTGAGTGCACCCAAAACCCTGCTGATACAAGTCTCACCTCTGTCACTCTTTAACCTCACTTAACCTTGTTTCTTTACTGCAACCTGAGGGCTTTTTCTTGGCATCTCCTTTTAACCCTCGTATTATGTTGAAAAAAAAATGACATTGATGATGTTATGGGTCAAAATGACCCGTACAGTGCAAATACACTCAAAACAAACTTTTTTTCCTCATCACAAACATTTTTTCCCCCAAAACTGTTTTTACCAATTATTTAGTGAAAATATTTCCGGTATACACTTGCATATTCCATGCATAGTAGCTAGATTTGGCATCCTAGGATGCCCATATTTTGATGCCATACTTGGGAGGCTTGTTGGGCATGTACTGTCAGAAGGGACAGCGCCCCCTGAATGGAACAAGGTGTTCATCTACAGTGACATGGGGACCAGGATTGTACAAGACAGGTACAATTTTGACCCATTCATCCCATACATCTCTGATCTCAGCTAGTTTGTCTCTTTCACTCGACCAGCTCTGGTGTTGCGGAACACCCAAGCTTTCGTATGAATTGACTCCAAAGACATTGTTGCTAGAAATATTGGCCTTCCACTCTCATCATTCCACAGACTGACAATTGCTCTCGATCTCGAGACACTTTACAGATAGAGTCGGTCTAGACCACACTCTATAAATTCCAAAGCCCAACAATTACAGTAATTCCCCCAAAAAGCAAGCATTATCAGTGGCTGTTGCTACAGTGGGCGAGGAAAACATCCTCCCTTTTAGGAAGAAACCTACCGGCAGACCCAGACTCTTGGTAGGCGGTGTCTGACGGGCCGGTTGCTGATGTGATGAACAGTGGCAATAATAGTCACATTAGAGATAATTGAACAGTGACTTTGAGGTAGTCATGAAAGTTCATGTCATAGCAGGGCACATCGTGTCATACTGAGTAGTGCAGTCTCCAATACCGGATCCTGACTACTCTGTGCGTATGAGCATCACAGCAGGGTGTTGCGGGATGTAACGTGGCACTGCAGAGCATGGGTGGATGCTGCGGACGCAAAAGGACTAGGATTTCAATGTATGCATGCAAGTCAATCTGATCCAGTGACTTCCATTTCTTTTGAAATACACACCTCCCCTGCAAGTTGGTCATGTCCACTATGATCCTATCTATTGGTTGGGATATGAAGAGATGAAATGGTGATTGAATATCATCAACTAGTGTGGCAGAAAATCTTGTGGGGCTTGGAGTCATCTTGATGACAGTCTGCCTTGGCGTCAGTGTTTTGATGTTGACCATTTTATGTTAGCATCTTTAGCTGTCCATGTTGAGGATGATTGCTGCCCATTGTTTTCAGCTAATGTATACTACACCAGACTGGTCCCCTGAATCCTCTTCATCATAGGAAAATTCACAATCCGGATCGTCAATAGCATCGAGCGCACACACACACACACACACACACACACACACACACACACACACACACACACACACACACACCCACACACACACACACACACACACACACACACACACCTAAATGGGTGTTGAAAGTCTCCGGGTCAAAATGACCCGCAACATCATCTTTGTATACAAACTCTGAACAGACATTCCACTACACATCAGTGTGTCCACATTTTATGAACAAGTTCATGACCCTAAATGAGGAAATGTCATACAATTTCATGGAGAAAAAGATAGGTTAACCAGTATTTTGGTCAACACAAAAACGCAAATGGGTCAAATTGACCCTTAACATAATATGAGGGTTAAAGGAAAATTCTGGTATTTTTGTATGGTTTCCACTCATTTGTTACAAATCACAAATGTTATTGTTGTGTGGAATTCCAGTTTCTAGTTTGGTGCTCTGGCTTTCTGGTTCAGACGCATGTTATGACATTATTAAGATTTAAATTTTCAATTTTTTTGTGTTTTCTTAGTTTGACAGTATAGCTTGTTAATGCGAGAATGTTTGGCAGGTGAGTCTTCAAAAAGTTTAATTTTAGGTATTAGAGCTTCCTTAGAACACCTGAATGCACCACATGGTAGCCTTTTCCATGCACAGTCCATGCTTTCAGTTATAGCTTCCAGTATTTTTTCAGTGGTGTAAATTTGACCAAAGTAGGCAACTAATTGTTTACTATTTTATTTATTATGAGTAACATGCCATTTTATACCCTAAGGACATAAAACAATGTCTGCCTGTACAGAAGGGACAATACATTCTTCAGCTATAATATGGTCTAGAAAACTGCCCCTCTCCCTGCTGCTGCTTTCTGTGTCCTAAACACACTAAGGGCCCTATCTTGCACTCAGCGCAATTGCCTTTGTACACCGACGCATGTATCATTCCTATTTTGCACCCGACGCACAGCTGACTTTTCCCTCACGTCGGTAAATTAGGGAATGTATTTGCGCTCCCGGGGGCGGTTCAGCGAAAAGAGGAGGCGTGTTCCGGCGCAAACGTTACTTGGTGCTATTTTGCAGTTTCAGAAAACAATTCCGCCACAGACCAGGAAAAACCTGGTCTAAAGTCAGTGGCGCTAGTCTAAAGTCAGTAGCGCGTTATTCAGATGCTATTTTAGGAGCGCATGCTTGGCCATAATGTAGTGTGTGCACAACGCGCATACACTTTGCTTCTCTCATATACACAGACACAGCAGTTCCCAATTTTGCAAACCATACATACAAGGAAAAATATTACTGAAAATGCGCTTCAGGTGTTTGGATAGATCAGGAGGCACTTACAGTACAGTCCTCAAAAAGTCGCAGCATTCTTTCTGGCTTGTTGTGTCTTATACAACATTAACATGAATCATGGATGTGTTGATGACATAAATGAGGAAATATTAGAGGACTTAAGGAGACGTGATGTTGAACTACGGTGGGATTGGACATTGCACTCCTGGTGGAGCGGGTGGACGGAGGAGTGGGGGGAGGAGGAAGGGGCACAACAGGAGCAAGTGGTGCGTTTGGAGGCCCATGCTCCATGGCTGCAGCAATCCTTTCCAGACTTGAGGAGACGCGCCCGAGAGGCCGCAGCAACATCGCCACCCGGTCAAGACGGGCATTTATTACTTTTCCGCATCACGGACAGCTCCCGCTGGCATGCACCAGGCAAATGTGCCGTCATAATAGCAATCCGCCACGGAACAAGCGCGCCTGCTCTTAAAGGGAATGTGAGATGACGCTCTGATTGGTTTATTGCACGTTACGCCCAAACCACACCTAGCTACTTCAGACCAAACCATTTTAGATTTGCGTCGGGCGCAAGAGTAATTTATCCCGCCGGTATAATAGCAACAGCGCCCGAGATCCATCCACAAAGCTTTTCACGTGCGTTTCACGTTTGATACTTGCGTTTCAGATCGTTCAAATAGGGCCCTAAGAGCAGCTGATCGACAGAGGTCACTATAAAAAAAGTTGCAGATCAGCCCAGCAGCCACTGGCATTCGTCAAACTGGTAGTTACTGTTAGAGCCTTAGTGTTATTCCATCATCAAGTGTTAGTCATACAGTTTTAATGAGCTTCAAATAACGAGCATTAAGCTCACCTTTTATGCACTGTGTTATTATTTTAACTTGTTTACAACATAGCAATCAACCTCAAATGTCTTCCTAAATAGACTCAGGCGTTTTCAGATGTGGAGACAAAAAAGCACCAGATCATAATTACGTGATTATACTGTTATACATACACATCTACTTTAGTTGGTGGTGCTTTTGATGACACAAGTCAGGCCATTCTCTCTCGAAATTGAGACGGGTTTTGTGCAGTAGCCGCAGCTTAATTGCTGACGAGTGTGCTTTGTCTCAAATATGTATGGCTGGGGTTGCATAAACACAGAAACGAAGGCTAATTAGTTTTGGCCGTGCTTTGTTTGATTTACAATCAGGGGATTATTTTCCATAGCACCATTCTAGAAAAGTCTGTGATTATGATGTTTATTTGTGTTCAGATGTACTTATGTTTTTTGTGAGAGTAATATAATCTGTTGTGTGAGTTAAATAAACGAGAAAGCTTTTCATAGAATGACTTCCTTGTGTAGTGGTTTAATTTTCAGGAAAAAAATTATACCCTTTACAGTCCTGCGTGATTCTAAGCCTAAAAACATTTTATAACTCTGCTCCTCTGAGACTCTTGAAGAGATCTAAACAGACCACTACTCTGCTGTCTGAGGGTGAGGAAAGTTACGCTGCAGCTGCTCAAGAGTGACCTCACTGTACATTCACGCTCACTAAACACACACACCAGCATGCTATCATCCAGTCGGCTGGCTCTTCTCCCGGGGACATAAGGAAATGATGTGTTGCACCCTGTGAAATCTGTTGTTCCACAGGTGGTGATAAATCCTGTTGTTTGTCAATCCCTCAGGGAAGACAAAGACATGGAAGCACTTTACTGTTATAAAGAGAACAACATTTAGTTGATCTACTTCACAGCGACAGGGAACAACACAATGACAAATTTGATTTGCTACAGCTTGTCAAGTTAAACTCATTCCAGTGTTTTTTCTGCAACAAACCCTTCACCGAAACTGGACAACAGGAAACAACAGACACCACTTTCAACATTTGTTTTATACACAGTTCTTATTATTTACAGCATAAGGACACATAATGAAAAGCTCTCATGTTCAGTGCGGTTCTACAGTATATAGTATGCAATAGACAAATAATTGGCCAAACCGTTTTGTCTATAGTCCAAGGAAATTTGTGTAATGAGCTTGAGATTCTCTTGCTATTAGACGGACTGTAATGCTAACAAGTAATTCATTATTTCCTAGCTGTTTTTCAAGTGGTCTTTTAACCCTGAGCCGATATCACACCAATGATCTCAGCAGACTTAATGGCTGTGGGCAAGAGACCATACTGTAGTGATCAGGGCTGTCGGACTGGGGGTGGAAATGTGAGGATGCTAGAATGAATAGCTGTGGATGCGGTGAGGCGTCCATAGAGAATGCCTTTCTACAGGGCCCAGAATTCTGTGCTACGACCCCGGTAGTGACCATTGAGCATATTATGTAAGTGCATTAAATTTACAACATACCACAGAAGGTCTCATAACTGACTCAATAGGCCCAGCGGTATCAGTCACTCTGTAATGGAAGCTTTGGCCACTGTTCTGCTTTCATATAAATAATGTACTGTTTTAAACTATTTATCTTAGAATCAACCAATACAATAGTTTTGTCACAACTGTGTAAACAAGACATCTACTGCACGTCTGTTAGTCCTGGAGGAGAGGTAGGTAGGTAGGTAGGTTAAATATTTGAGACATAGGGTTTACTGTCAGTGGATGCTGATATAAATGTTTTGGACTGAATGTACCAACTGGCTAATCAGTATATTTGACCCTATTGGTATCCAGCCCCTAAACCAACACTCAACGTAATAAGAAGCCAAATGCTACATACTACTATCTCAAAGATAAGCTGATGATCTGAAAACTGATCTGAAACCATTTTGTTGCAGATCACTTCACTCAGGTGCTGCACTGTGAACACGAGTGTGTTCGAGACCTCGCCACCCGGCCAGGCCGCCTCTCACCCATGGAGAACTACCTGCCTCTGCACTACGACTACCTTCAGTTTGCCTACTTCCACGGTAAGTTGTTCAAGGAATTTAAGACTTATTCAGACCTTTTAGAGGATTTACTAATTGCTGATTTCATTTTTAACCACTTTTCTGATCTCAAACATTTTTAAAACACTTCCCGAACATCTATCTGACTATGCTTGGTGTAATTATGAACAAAGAAGATGGATACACCCATAGGTCACACACTTACATGCACGTACAAGAACTCATGGTGACCACAAAAAGCTGCAGACAGGTTGAGTCAGTCAACAGTTGGCCGCACCCCGTTTAGAGTTTCACAAGTATTAATGACATTATATGGTGTGTGTTTGTGTGTCTGTCTGGGCAACTTTTATACTATATGGCATATGCAGTCTGATGTAGGGGCTCTCAGGTGTGTGTGTGTGTGTGTGTGTGTGTGTGTGTGTGTGTGTGTGTGTGTGTGTGTGTGTGTGTGTGTGTGTGTGTGTGTGTGTGTGTGTGTGTGTGTGTGTGTGTGTGTGTGTGTGTGTGTGTGTGTGTGTGTGTGTGTGTGTGTTGAAGTAGTGAAAAACTTTTCTAGACAAGGGTGTTGGCACAACAACAAAGCGTATAGTTGGGAAAAGACAGTGTGCTGAGTGGTTGTGAGATCACCACATTATACTTAATGACCCATAAGCATGTGGCTCTAATAAAGCTAAGTGGATCATTGGGTCTGTGCAAACACACTGAGCAGCAGCAGCTGCTGGTGTGTGTGTGTGTGTGTGTGTGTGTGTGTGTGTGTGTGTGTGTGTGTGCGCGTGTGCGTGCGTGTCTTGTCTGTGTTTATAAGGCTATTGAAGTGTGAAAAGTTTTTTTTTTGTTTATAAAAAAGTCTCAGTGAGTCAGATATTCTGTATCATAAAGTTGGAAATGGCTCACATGCCATCTTTTTAATATACATAAAAAAAATATTTTCCCTGATATCGAAACTCATATACTTATAATACTATCTATGACTGGCATTGTTCAACCATATCCATTCACTATATTTGCATTCTGCGTCTTTATTCATTGTTACTGGCAGTCCTTATTTTCCATGAGTGTGTATCCAAACAATGCATGCATGTACTGGGCAAGTTGCGGAGATTGAAAGTAAATGCTAGTGTTATGCAATCGTAAATTCTGTATTACCACTTTGGACATCTCGTTTAGTTTTTTTTATTAAAGCAAGATTCAATGAATCCTCAGACCGTGGTTTGTTCGGTTTGTAATCACAGGTGTAACAAGAAAATCTATATTTTTATGGGGTTACTCATAATATCTTTAATGAACATTGCTTTACATACTTGTCTGTCTTCCAAAACATTTAATGGGGAACACAAATACCTGGTAGGATGATGCATCCTTGCAGAGGAAGGGTGCTTTCATCAGTTATATTTCTTAACATACCTTAATCTTAAATAAATATTAATTATGTTAAACATGCACTTGTTAAACCACTTGTGTCTTACCCACTTTAAAATGAAAACAGTGTATGATTTGTATGTTGGAAATCCTGTTTTCGAATATAAGGCTACTTCTTTACAACACTGAGCCAAGTTTGTTTATATCCAGCATAACTAGATTGTATGTTTTAGCAGCATGGTGTGTGTATTAAATACAGTATGATTTTTACTTCTTCTTCTTTTAAGTACCAGCATTGTTCCTGTTAAAAATGTAAATCTAAGTCCGTAATCTGAGTGCTTTAACACCCAGTAGCACTGTGGCCTGCTGTGTTTCACACTCCTCAGTTGCTCCACACCACAGTGCAGCAGTGGACGTTTGCCATCACTCAGTAGAAGTATGCTTTAGCTGCTTAAGTTTCCGAAATAAATTCTCAAAGAGGTTTTCTGTTTGACTGAGCTTAAACCTCCAGACTCTTGTTGACCAGAGAACACGCAGCTGACAACAGCAGATACTACGCAGCTTTAGCCTCGGCCAAGACAGGGAGTCTTTGGCTAACCCTGCACCTTTACAATAATGTGTTTGTGTGTGCACTTAGTGGCTTTTGTGTAGAGCAGAAGGTGTGTGTTTGTGGATCTGTGGTTGAATGAATATATAGGATGACAGTAGAGAATGGTCCTGCTGTATGTTTTTCTCACTTCATCAGTGTCGCGAGTGACAACTCCTGAGTCCTTACAAGCCTCCTCAGAATCGGCCGTGTGTGTGTATGTGTGTATGCGTGCATGGGTGCGTGTGTGCTTTTTCCACTATGTCAACCAGTGCAGGTTTTGTTCCATTGTGGTAATGGTTTGGGAATGTCATCCATGATAGATACATTTCCAAATTACACACACACATGGATGTGGTCATCCAGTAGATAGGTCAGCAGCTGTAAATACACAGCTCCATAGCGCTACTAGAGGTTAAAAAAAAAAAAAACTCCACAGGTTACTTTTAATTGTGTTCACTGTAAACCAAACAGAGAAACCACTTCAATTTCTTTCTGTCTCTCTCTGCAGTGGACAGGCTGGATAAGGCGCTACAGTGCGCTCTGACCTACCTGTTATTCCACAAGGGAGAGGAGTCCATGACAGACAACGTGGATTACTACAGAGAGGTGCTGGGACATGATGGCAAGCCAAGAGAGGTGAGGATCTGCTGTTCTCCTCGAGAAATATAAGAAATACAAGCTTGTTCTCCTCTGAGATTTAAGTGTAGTTGGTGGGATAGTTAGTAGAACTTCATTAAGTATAGTCTTTAGTAAGTTCAACATTATACTTTTGAATCATAGGGAATGTAGGGAAGGAGAATAGAGAGGAAAAGTGTGGATGTGAGGGAAAAGGAGGAGAGGTTGCAGGCCGTTTGCTGTATTTCTTGGATGAACTTGCTTCTCGCCACTTGGCAGCTATTGCCGCTTAAAGTTTGCTTTTCACTTGTATATGTTCTCCATCCAGCTGGAAGTATTAAGCAATTAGCATTTTGCTACGTCAATGTGTTTACAACAACATATTTCTTCCTCAGGGCATGCTCCTTATTATTTCCTTGCCCCCTGGTATTCACAACACTCTGAATGATTAAAGGCTGAATGTCTGCCCGCTAGAGCAAATTAAATTAGTTAAGTCTGGCTACCCATCAGCCACTTTAGCATCAAGAATTTCTTCTTGTGAGGGGAACACAATTAATTGGGAGGCAGTTTGGGACAACATTTTCCACTGTTTCAAGAACCCAAACCACCAGTATATCCACTTCAACATATGTCATAGGACATATTGGACTCCTCAGAAGAGATACGTCTCGAAAGTCATTCCCACTCCCTATTGTACGTTCTGTCAACCTGAACAAACTGGAACTTTCCTGCATATGGTCTGGGAGTGTGAACAGGTGCATGAGTTCTGGCACAAAACAACATCAATAATATATGTGATAGGATATCTAATCCCTACTGACGCGATTTTTTTGTTACTTAATGATGACTAAATTACACCTGCTCGAGAGACAGAGGAAGATTTGGCTGGTCAGCTCAACTGCAACCAAGAAAATGATAGCTCAACGCTGCCTTGTTCAATTTGTGTTTCTCTGTTCTGTGCACCATCTGATATTACCTGGCACATATTGTGGAATTTGTTCTGTATGTCTGAATGATAAATGGTGCTAATAACAATAAAAAATTGATCTGTTCCTAAAACTCTGATCAGCTGCTTTGAAAAGTCAAGCAGTGCCTAGTTTAAGTCTCAATTACAAAACCTCTTTTTCCTAGAAAGCCTGGTACTCATTATAGCAAGCGAGGCTCTCAGAAGGACTGTGTGAATGTGCGAGTGTGTTTTGCTGATATCGCATATGTGTGTGAGAGATAAAGAGAGGGCGACGTGTTGCAGGTCATGCTTATGTTTTTCTACTCATAGCTTACATTTTTCTAGCCCTCAAGTCTTTCCAGTCCCGTCAGTTTACAGTACATTCGTTGGCCCACAGATTGCCTCTCCTCTCTGCGTCCTTCGGCATCGGGGAGCTCATTTAACAGAGCCCTAGATCTCAGTGCCAGGCCCGAACTGCCTCCCTGCCAAAGAATCCTGCCTTTCAGGAATGGTGGAGGAGGAGGAAGAGTCATGTAAGAGTGCCCACAAAAGTCTCTGGAACAATTCGGGGGCTGTTTGTTTTGGGGGTGTTGGAAAAGAGGAATTCTCTCTTTACTGGATGCTACTGGATTCTGAAGTTTCATAATAGTCATGATCCTGGCCTTAACTCCAACCTCCTCTCCCCTTCTCACACAGACAAAAATAAAACACTTTCTGCACCAATTGTTGCTTTATGATCCAAGTCTTGTGAAAAAGCTGATTTTTGCTTCAATTCAAGTTTTTACTTCAGGCAGGAAACAGTAGTAAAACTGTCCCTGTGAGAGGACAAAAAGAAAGAGAGGCCATCACACTCCATTAGTCGTGGCACTGAGGCGAGGGAAAGAGAAACTTATTCTGGTTCACTTTGTAAGGGTGAGGAGAACAAGAGTACACTGTCACTTTAAGAGTTTGGAAAAGTTATGGTGATGAGCTTTGATAAATGAAAGATCAACATTAAAACATTAATAATTTTGTCTCTACTGTAACTGTGAGCATGAAAATAATGCAGTGATTTAAAAGACGATTTTCTCAGCTAACAAATTGGCATACTGTTAAATAAAACATGTATTTCTCAGTTATTTTCCTACTTTACGTCTGTCAAGGACAAAAGCATGTGTTTACATTTACTTTAATGACTCAGGAAACTGTTCACCATAAAATGGTGTGTTTGTGTTCTCAGGAAGCTGCATGGTACCTGAGGAGGCACAAACAGGAACTGGAGCTCCTTCTGATTGGCAGCAAAACCATGGGTGTGGAATTTACAGAAGGGGTGAGTTAACAGTGTACATACATTATCCCAAATCTTGTTCATTTTTTATGTGCAACTACAAACTCAAAGCAGACTGCTAGTATTCATTGAAAGATCAGCAGTGCCCTTTAATTCCTAGTTTTGCCCAGAAATGAAAAGAGACTGTAATTTAACGGGCGGTTATCCGTAAGCCAGTCCACATGTGTCTGATGCAGAGCAGATCTCCTGCTGGGTGTGTAAACACATTAGTGTGTGCCCCTGCTGCCTGGCTGACTCAAAGCAGGGTAACAGGTGTCTGGCACGGCCACCGCGCACTACTGTCTTCTCAGCCAACAGCGACACCTGCTGGCCACTTTGACACGTTATATTCAACTTTTCTTTGTACACAGCATTTATGAAACTACATGTGAATAATCTAAATCATCAGTCAAATCAATCCCATTGTTCTTTATCTGTTTATTTACGACCTGGCACCAGAGCTTTAGAAAGTAAGAAAATGTGCAGGTTACATATCTGTCTTTTTTGCAGAATTACTGGAGCAGCACAGGGGGAAGAGAGGACTCAAACAGGTAAAGATATCTCTTCATCTGAAAAACTTTGAAAATGTAACGTCAAGTGTAGTGCTGTATATATTACAGTAGAGTTTCTCTTCTCATTACCTGGGGCTTTTTCTTCGGTAGTAACAAAAGCCGCACATACAGATATATATAGTAACCTATATAATATAAAAATTGAAAGTGGCTATATCGGTATTATTTTAATAACAATGGATCAAATGACTAAGTGTAGTGTGAAAAGGGTCCACCCTACACTGCTGTTTCGCTCCACTCTTTAGAGATTCATAGCTTATTTCAGCTCATTGTTTTCAACTTTCCTCTTTGTTTTGTTCACTCTCACTGCTCTGTTGCGTTTGGCCGCAGGTGTTTTCAGCTAAAATGCTCTAAAACCCAAATGTACGCTACATGCTCAGCACTAACAGCAGACAGACACAGTTAACAACTAGCTGGTGAACATAGTGGAGCATTGAGCAGTTAAATAAAACCATATATTTTCCTCAGGAAACAAATCTAAAGGAGAATGAATATTGGATTGACGTTCATTAGGTGGCCAGAAACTCAACTCTAAATGAATGATATTGTTCATATCTGCTGAATGTGTAAATAGGCAACTGTGTGCTGACAAGTTCACCATGTCAACTGAATATGTCTGCTTGTTTCTGCTGTACCCAAAAAAATCAGTTATTGCAAGTTTAAAGTTTAAAATCAGAATTTTGACAAAATGCATCCTCTATTCTGTGTTCTTCCAGGATTCCTTCTGGTACAGACGGCTGGATGGAGTATGTTCCCATTTCAGAGAAGAAGAACGTCACTCTCGCTGCTCCACAGCGTCTCAAAGAAGGTAAACCTGAGATCAGGAGTTAAACCGCTAAGAGAAAGTCATCAGTGTTCAGTTAAATCTTCTCTGACCACCACGGCTGAGAGATTTCATGTTGCATTCTTTAAATACTGTTCTGGGATCTGTGTAGGTGGCCCCTTGGTGTATGACAGCGTGCAGCTGGTGCAGAACTCTGCAGCCTTGAACGGGACCCAGCGGGTGCTGCTGGATCACGTTATATCTGAAGAGGAGTGTTTAGACCTCAGACGCCTGGCACATGTAAGGACATTAACACAACGATGATAAAAATAATGACTTTAAATCTTAACTTTTATAGATTAATTCTGGCTGTTCTTCTTGTCTTTCAGGCTGTCACCATGGCAGGAGACGGTTACAGAGGGAAGATGTCTCCACACACTCCCAATGAGAAGTTTGAAGGAGCCACTGTACTTAAAACCCTGCAGGTACACTCACCATAAGCATAAACAAATGATTGCATGACTCATCCGCCCAATAGTTGTCAAGCTTGCAAGAAACTTTCATATTTTCTGATCAAAGAGTATTTGAAGAGAACAGTTGAATCTGAAGTCACAATTCAAACCAGGAGATCAGAATTATCTCGTCAGTAGCTTTATCATATACAGCGCTCAATAAAATGTGTCACGTTAGCTGTATGGTATCTGTCTTGATTTATTGTTTGACTCTACGTGTTATTACAGTCTCCATTTCTTCCCTGCAGTATGGCTATGAGGGCAGAGTGCCAATGAGGAGCGCTCGCCTTTTCTACGACATCAGCGAGCGAGCGAGACAGGTTATCGAGTCTTACTTCCTGCTCAACTCCACACTGCACTTCTCTTACACACACCTGGTGTGCCGGACAGCCATCACAGGTCACTCACACACACAGAAGCATACTTTACTTGACACAGAACTCACATATACATTTGAGACTCTTGAGAATAAGCTTAATTCCTGTACTTTAATGATTCAGGGAAATCAATGGACTGATTCCATCAGTAGATTTAATAAATGCTCCTGTTATCCTTAATGGTTCACTTACTGTATGGTGGAAGATTTAAAAATAAAAGACCCAGGAAGAAAAACCTGGAAAAATACAGAGGATGTTCGATTTATCAATTTGTATTTATGCTTTTTGTGTGTTGGTGTCCATTCACAGGACAGCAAGATCACAGGAATGACCTGAGCCATCCCATCCATGCTGACAACTGTCTGCTGGACCCCGAGGCCAATGAGTGCTGGAAGGAACCACCAGCATATACATACAGAGACTACAGGTATGATTCATTAAAAATCATAAACTTACTTTGCTGCAGCTGTATTACACAGTGAAACATTAATAATGGTCACTATCATATGTGATTTAATGTTGACTGTACTGATATGTTGACTTTATACTACACTTTCTTTATTTCCAGTGCACTGTTATATCTAAATGGAGATTTTGAAGGAGGGGAGTTCATATTCACAGAAATGGATGCCAAAACAGTCACGGTAAGATGGTTTCTCCTAAAATGTGAGATTTACTTCACACAGGGGACGGCCGCACTTTATAAGTTTCTGCAGGTTATTTATTTGGTTACAATACAATACAATCACAATGTATAGTTTAATTAAAACCTGAACAGGGTTTTTATTTTTTATTTTACAAAACAGAGCTTTTTTTGTTGAGGAATAGAGAAAGAGACTTCTAGTATTCTCCCAACATTTAGCCAGTCTCTTTTTTTGACACGCACCTTTGGCTGAAATAACCACAACTATTTGTATTATATGCTGGTTAGAGGAGGATATATGAGGGTTAAGGGAAGTTATATGATGTTTAAATAATATATTGAAAGGGAGGAATCATTTCAGGGTAATCTCATCCTGCTCTCTTCTCGCCACAAGCATTTTACTTGACATCATATGGGTAGAAAGAACAAACCAAATATAAACACAACAGCGTGTCCATAAAAAGAGTTTATGATCAGCTTTGATGCTCACTTGGGATTACACTCTAGGACCCTCCAGCAGGACACATTTAACAACCAAGCTGAATGTAAATAAGACAATGAAGTGTTGGCCTTACTAAAATAAACAGATAATGCTAATTTTTGACCTCACTTCTGTTCCTGCTCCGTCTCCTCCATCCTCTTCAGGCATCAGTGAAGCCCATGTGCGGCAGGATGGTGGGTTTCTCATCAGGAGGGGAGAATCCCCACGGTGTGAAGGCCGTCACCAGCGGGCAGAGGTGTGCTGTCGCTCTGTGGTTCACCCTAGACCCGCTCTTCAGAGAATTGGTAAACTAATGTTTCAGTTAAAGAAATATTCATACCGTAGGGTAATAACCACTTTGCTTCTAGGTCCTAATCTTGGATCCAATTTTGACTTTTTTTATCTCAACAATTACTGGATATATATATATATATATATATATATATATATAGATTACATTTTGTACAGACATGTTACCCTCAGGATGAATTGTAATAACGTTGTGATCCTCTGACTTTTCATCTAGCGACATCATCAGGTCAAAATTAATATAGGTCGAACTTGACATTCCCATCAGCCTTGGTTGTACTTGGGGTTAAGTGCTAATTAGCTAATGTTACCATGCTAACACGCTAAACTGAGATGTGTTAGCATTAGCTACTGACACCAATGTGCACAAGTACAGCCTAAGAGAGCTGCTTGCATGGCTGTTGACTCTTTGTTTCATCTGACTCCATCTAAATCTACCAGACAACGTAGCTTTAAATATTCAAAGCTTGTCTTTTTGAAACCATAAACTGGGGATGCAAAGAGAAGCGTGCTTCTTCCCCATAAATGAAAGGCCATAGTTCCTCTCTGTGCTATCTGGTGCCAGATATGGACACTGGTGGGAAAACCAAGTTTGGGAGGTACGTCAGACCAACACAGGAAATGAGCAATCAGTCACCTCTTGTTTCTTTTCTATGAGAAATTACTTCTGATGAGTTTTTTGTGAATCTATATCCACGACGTTCCACTTCTGGGATTGCTACGTTGCTGCCAGAAGTTCTGCCGGATTTCCCTCTTTTTCGGCCGGATGTCCATTACCATCCGCTTTCTTTGTGTTGGAATTTTAAACACCGGCCGATTTATGAAGACTATGATTAACTGCTCCTCAGATCTCTGCAGGGTGAATCCAGACAGCTAGCTCAATGCTAAATGTCCAATCAGACTTTTCTGTTGCACGACTGAAACAACTTTTGAACGTACACGTTCCACCAAAACAAGTTCCTACCAGAGGCTATTTTGAAGCGGCACCGTGGCTCTGTCCGGCACTTAGCACCGCCCATGACGATTGTGATTGGTTTAAAGAAATCCCATCCTGGAATGCTGTGGGGACTAGCCAGACCCTCCTCCGCAGCGATGTGGAGGAGGGTCTGGCAAAGCGAGACTATGATTTAGCTAACTTGAATATAATTATTGCTCTAGTTTAAATATAACTTTTTTTCCTCTTTTCCTCTCTTAGGAGAGGCTGCAGGCGGATGAGGTGATCCAGGCATTGGACACACAGTCTGTGTGGGGTCAAGGCCTCAACATCAACCCTAAAGATGAACTGTAGAAGCAGAAAAACAGCTTCACACCATCCCCTACTATCAAATCCTTCTATATATGTTAACTATTTATTGAATTGACCTTTGGATAAGAACTTTTCTATTTTTGTACTGTTTGAAGTGCAAGATTAATAATGTTGTCATTGTTTGTGTTGTCAGTTGTATTTTTTGAATGTTTCTCTACACACAAGTACTTGAGTTTACCTTTTGTTCTTTGTCTTTCCCTCCAGTGACATATTCTATTAGAGAAAAAAAACAATTTACTTTGTTTTGTTGTACCTGGTGAGTCAGCTGTTTTATGCAAGACTGATTTTATCTGTAATCTCACTGAACTGTGAAGAAGCTAAAGAGAACAACGGCAGTTGGCTTTTTCTTTTTTGCTTTGAGTTGTTTTTGTTCTGGACAACATATCCAATGGGTTTTATTCATAATTCACTATGTACAGATATAAAAAAAATACCTTCATTTTAGTGGTCAGTAGTTCAAAATAATTCACAAAGGTACTGTTACATATAAATTTTTTCTTTTCAGTGCCAGTAATATTTTTTTTCAACGTAGCCTGTGCACTGCTTTTCAAATTTTGGTACCTGATTTTCAAAAAACACTCATACAAAGAGTTTAAGAAAGAGATGTGTTCTAATATGCTGAATATTTAATGATCATGCACTCTGTCCTTCTCTGTGTGTCAAGTTTGAAACTGAAAATGTCTTCTGTCTACTTCTCTGTCCACTTTTCCTCTTGTTGTTGGCGTGATGAATCACACCGCTCCTTTCTGGGCACACAGCAGAATATACTGGTTTTACATGCTCACTGGCATAACAACATGGTGTTTATGTTTTACTTTTATTTATGTATTTTTATGAATAGACAGCTGCCGTCGTAACTGTCGGCATTTAATATGAGGAACTTTTTTTGATAAAAGATGTCAATCATTCCTGTTTCAAGGAATACATATTTGTATCAATCTTTATGTCTTTATATTTGTGTTGATGATACAGATGATAGGCCGAGTCGTGCACTGTAAATCCAATGGACAGAAAGGTACAAAAAGTAGCTTTTTCCTACATAAATTCAAACTGCTAACCAAAAACGTAATCCTGTCGTTTTATGAAGTTGGCCACTTTTGTTTCACTGATATTTAATTCTGAAATGCTGTAGCACACAAAATGTATGTGTACATGCCTATAAATTAAAAATATAAAACTCCATATCTATGTGTAATGGTGTATTTGTTTTATTTATTCATGTCATAAAATTAAACATTATTTTGTATCAAATAAGAACGCCTTTTAAATGAAGAAATTGATACATTGCTTGTGTTTTGTCCATTTCATGTCTCTCAAACAGCCAGGCGTATTTTCCTCTTACATATATATATATATTTCATTCCTTCTTTACAGTTTCATCTGTTCAAGTAACCTGTTGTGAACTTGAAGGTATCCTTATATCTATGTAACCAAACTCTCTGACAAAAGGCATACAGTAACAAATGGTTCAGCTCTTGTGTTTAAGCTGATAAGGAGCTCCATTTAAAGTAAAGTGCATCTGCCACTACAGAAAGTAAATACAGTAAAAAAAAAAAAAACATTCATTTTCTCACACTGTGTAGAGGTCACTGCGGTAAACTTTTTTTTCTTTAGAAATGTGCTTTAACACAGCACAGAAAGATAATAAAACAAAACCCTAGAAACAACTGAACACAGAATAAACGAGGCCTTATGTTTCAGAACAAGTCTTGCATTGCCCAG
The DNA here is from genome assembly GCF_010015445.1 of Perca fluviatilis. Taxonomy (NCBI): domain Eukaryota; kingdom Metazoa; phylum Chordata; class Actinopteri; order Perciformes; family Percidae; genus Perca; species Perca fluviatilis. The sequence continues at coordinate 21,146,951 of NC_053120.1, forward strand.
CCTGCGGTTTTTGATGCCATGTGAGGTGAATCCAGCGGACAAGTGTGATTTGTTTGCTTCAGAAGCGGTAGGCCAGCTGTTCGGTGAATCTGAATGGCTTGGTTTCATTGACAGTACACAGCAGGTCCCTCATGCGGCGCGCACGGCGCTCCTCCAGCACCAACCGACGGGAGCGCTCTCGAGCTGCCTGCTGCTCCGCTCGCTTCTCCGCCTGTTTCCGCTTCAGCCACCTGAGGACGGGAAGAGGATGGAGAGGACCAGTGGCGAATTTACCCTTATGATAAAAGCACATGTGAAATGCAATCTTTCATCAAGTGAAACATTTCACATGGGATGTTGTGATTTCACATGTTAAACTAAATCTCAAATTTATAAAGTTACGTTAGTATTAAAATTGAAAAGAGACAACATGTTTTTTTTACTTTACATGTGAATGCAAACTTAACATGTGAAATGTTTAACTTCACATGTGACTTAACTTTTCACATGTTAAGATTTGTATTCACATGTAAAGGTAACAATGTGTTGCCTTATCTGATCATTTCTAAATGTGTGAACCAAATTTGACATTTGGAAATGGCATGTTTTTAACTAACTACCGGTAATAACTAACAAATCTGTTAGCAATCACACAAGAAAACATACAATAGTATTGTACTGTATATATGAAGATACAACATCAAAAGAGAAATATTGATAAACTGTGAGAGGTTGTGAAATTATTTGATACTTAAAGTTAATAAAAATATAAAAGCACACTCACAGTTTGAAGGCACGTTCACACTCTTCGCGGCTGCGTAGGAAGTAACCACTGTCCTCCTCGAGCCTCTTCAGATCCACCAGCTGTCTCTCTTTCTGCTGCTGCTCGTGCTTCCTCTTAAGCCACAACCTGAAGGACTCCTCCGGGTCGCTGGAGTCTTTCTGCACGAGGACGCATCAGGTAATAAAGTGGAAACAATGGCTAACATTTATTATAGCAATGTTTTTCAATCGCCCTGACTAGTGCAGTGATTTGCTTTTCCTTGTATTTTTTTATGAATGAGGTTGGTTGGTTCAGGATTATTTGCCTTAGAGCCTTAGCCTTACCTTAAAATTATTCCTCTCCATCTCCTGGGCTCGGTGAATCCTTCTCTCCTCCTGAAACTGCTCTTTCTTCCTCAGCAGCCAGGCCTTAAATGCCAACTCGTTCTCCTGCCTCTTCTGCTTCTCTTCCTCCAGTTTTCTCTGCTCTTCCTGACATGGTAAGCAAGAGTGATTAAAACAGTGTCTATGCAATTAACAACCCTCAAATTGGAAATGCCATTCTGTTGTTTTAATGTTAGATGTGCCACTTTTACCGGTGAGAGTTCAGAATGTACAAACTTTTAATTAACATTTAACTATGTTCCTACCTCTCTGGCTAGCTTCTCCTTCCTCTCGTGGATCCTCTGCAGCAGCTCTTTCTGCTGGGGGGAGAGGGTGTAGGTGGCCTGGGAGGGTGTCCCGGTAGCTGACTGCACCCGCCGCTTGCTGCCTCTCTTCTGGCTGCCTCTCTGGCTGTGGCTGGCTGAGCTGGGTCTGCTCCTGGGCTGAGCCGGAGGTCTGGGGGCACGGAGGGAATCGATGCCCTGCTGGAAGCGAGAAGAGCCAGCAGCACGAGGACGCGGAGAGGAGGACCAGTGGGTCCTACTGGAGCTCACAGTCTGCTCCTGGTGACGTAGGGAGGAGTAGTCACTGTAGTTGTTTGCTATAGGAGGGAGAAGTCCTTGACTCTCCACCTCTTTCAGGCTGACCAGGTCAAACTTACCATCCTTTTCTACGAGGACTCTGCCCTCCTTTACCCCCCCCTCAAGGCTCTCCCCAGCCATGCCAGCTCCTCTAGATCCTACACTTTCCTCCTGAGGGGAAAGTTTGAGCTCAGAAAGCTTCCCTGACACTTCAATCTCTGCCTCTGAATCCTTGCTGCCCTTTACCTCTTCCACCTCATTACTATGTCCCTCTTTGTCAAACTGCAGTGGAGGCACCACGAGGTCCACCAGCATCTCTTTAAAATGCAGCCTCCTTTGCCTTGTCATATCAGGAGCTTCCTGGTCCTGCAGCTCCCGGTTAGCCTGCTGGATCTTCTCCAGAATGTACTTCTTCTCCTCTTCTGTCTGGTCATCCATCCCTGGAGGAGGTGGGACTATAGGTGATGACTTATTTGGGCTGTCTCTGTCTGAGTCATATTCTAATGGCTCCATAGGTGAGGGCCACCTCTCTTCATCTTCTTCCAACTCCTCTGTTTTCTTGCCTCTCTTGTCCTCCTTGTGGCTTTTCGGCTTCTTTTTCTTTCCTTTCTGTTTCTCATCCTCCTCCAGTTCCTTGTCAATTTCTGCTTCTATGTCGTCATAGTCAGGACCCTGTGGGGCCGAAAGGCAGCAGACTAATTAATTAGGTTTGGAGGTAGATGAATGAGCAACATCAATACTAATAGGCGTGCTGGTGTGATAACAGACGTGTACGTGTGTTCATAAATATTGCATCCACACAGTGAAAGCACTGCATGTTAACTGAGTTGGTTTCACATGCATACGATGATATGTGCCAGGCAGGATGGGTAACTCAACACTACTCACTATTACGCTTTCACAGAGCAGGGTCAGGGACCCATGCAGCACCCAGTCTGCAGTAAGCAGAGCAGCACTCCAAACTTAGTTTCACACAATAAAACAAAGAAGCAGGGGGATTTAAAAAAGGAAAAAACAACAGAAAGTAAAAAGGGAGATGCAATTAGCCTGTCCAATGATCATATATGAATTGCTTACCTGGTCCTCACTCCGGCTTTCCTCACTGATCAGCCAGTCCAGATCCTTCTCAAAGTCATCGTCATATTCCTCCTGAGACTGTTTGCAAACCACCTCACTCATAATCTTCACTGGAAGAAGACCAGAGACACATTTTAGACAAGAGTATTACTACACTGGCAGCAGGGCCTGAGGAGAGTGATATCAGTCATTCAGGTCCTGAGCACGATATCTCAAATTCTACTGACCAGATAACCAAGACATTTGTTGTAGAAATGTATGGTTCATGGATGATTCCTTATGATGTAGGCCACCATTAGGCCAAAATATCCTCTTGACCCACACTTGGTCCAATGAAAAGGTCTCTCAAAAACTACTTTGGATATTTGTGGTTCCCAGAAGATGTTCTGTGAAATGTTAAATTTCAATATTCGGCACATTGATAGCTGTGTTGTAATTCTGATTGAACATTAGGCTCTAAATCACATTCAGTCTCCTTTTAAACTGCTGTGTGGACAACATTTGTCCATCAGTTTACTTGAAACTGGAAGGGTCGGAAAGGAGTAAGGACAAAAGAGCCCGAGGAGATCGTTATGTCACTGTTATTTCCAATCTGGCCTGGGAACGCCTCAGGATCCCCCAGTCGGAGCTGGTTAATGTGGCTCGGAAAAGGGAAGTTTGTTGTCCCCTGCTGGAGCTGGTGCCCCCGTGACTCCACCCCCGAATAAGCGGACGAAGATGGATGGATGATTCCCAGAAGATTCATTCAAATATTGTTGATGTCCCCAACACATTTCATCTCGTACCAACTTTAACACAAAACTCTTTAATTTTTTTGCTTCACTATGGATAAAGCTTTTTTGTAAGTTTGGGGGTGAGGAAGTCGATGACAGCAGTCTATGTCACTATGGGGCTGAACCCCTTTTTTTTTTTACAATTTATTTTTAATTATTTATATAGCCTATATTATTAGACATATATTAAATTTGGCCTTTGATTGTGTGGTTCATCAATGTATGAAAATTTGTGTTGAACCCTTCCAATGGAAGACCTATATACCTCTGTGGATAGAGATTGTTAGTGTTTATACTTTAAATGTCAGTGTTGGACATGGCAGTCACATTAAAGTTGATATTATGCAAATAAAACACAATTTAATACAATATTTATATATAATATTTATTTATATATATATAATATATATTATGACTGTGTTGCAAATTGCATTATAATGCGGACATGACAGTAAATAATGGTTTATTTATATTTACCATCACAGTTAGTATGAGCCAACAGAGGTTGGATAAGTGGCAATGCTACACATCCTACTGTTGACCTGTGTGACTGAGGTAGTTAGTACAGATCAGGGTATCCCATCAGGTTGGACAATCAAAACAAGATCAGAAAAATCTAATTACAAGCAAAATGATACCAAATTATACATTCACTTTAGTTGTTGTGCCCCAAGGATTGAAGAGCACCTGAGTTTTTTGGATTATTGTGGCACTAATTCACATCACTTTACTGTATTCTTGTTGGGGATTGGTCGTCACCTACTGGACAGAAACCAGTATAACAGGGTTACCAGTAACTATTTAGCTTGTTTTTGTTTGTAATATAATAATAGATAATAATAAATAATGCCCTCTGCTCTGCAGACATGTAGCTAGGTTATGTTTACAGTAGCTATGGTTCTGTTGTGTTTTCACTGGCTACAATACAGAGTTTACCATAATCCTGTTTGTTTTGCTCTGTCTGCGGGCTATAAAAACAAACAGGACGCCGACAGAATTAAGAGGCTGACTTGTAGGGCACAGTTTACGCCCTAGACTCATTTTAATCACAATGTTTTGGCTACTGGGAGTAAAAATAGAAGCAACATGGTTGTTAGTAAACTCACCACCAGCAGGTTCTTGCGTAGTATTACTGGCGAGTTAAAAGCGGTGAAAGAACACATCCAGTCGGGTTATTTTGTGACTATATCACTTCATCTAACTGGCCCACATAGTGCCTGGCAGTCTGCGAGCAACACCTGTGCACATAATCTGTCTCTAGTCCGTCTACAGCCCTAAAAGGTTTAATAGACTCGTCGTCATAGAGACCTACAACACGCTTTACTACATGCGCATGCGCATACTAAACTAGCTTATAACATAAAATCTCCATGCACACAACCCTAACCCTAACAAGAGAAAGCCTCTGTTATATAATTAACTGCACTATATAATTAACAAATGTTTTGAATTCATATTTATTATGTATAACCAAGTTATCACAAACGTGGCTCCTACTGGGTCACTGCAGGTTTGAGTTTAATCTATACTACAGCACGACCATTAGACAGTGGGCCCAGTCAATTACTTTATTTCGGGCATATAGTCCATAGTCCAGAAAACTACAAGATAAAATAAAATCTTGAAGAATGCTTTATGGACAAAAGGCAATGCACGTTTAAACAATAAATATGAGATTCTGGTCGGAGTATAATTCAAGTTCTGTCTGTATATTGTCGACACTCGTTTGAGGATTGGGGAAGTCAATCATGTAACACAAAACAGAAGTACGTGAAATCGTCTTTACTGGAAAAAATGAGGGGTCAATGAATGCAACATTTCTTTTAGGCGCACTGCATTTTGGGTCTTGATGTTGGCTTTAGGCTTTCACTACGCGGAGAGCTCATAGGTGGAGCTTGACGAAGAACGACATTTCCCATGTTGCCTCTGTCACTACCTGGAAACTACACGCCCCTTGACTTGACGCACGACTGATAGCACGTAGGCAAAACTTGTGATGTTTGAGTAAGTACATTCACGTTAACTCTGTCCACGGCCGATACGCACCGAGAAAACAGCAGTTCTTCTACAAATGGCAACCATTGTCTTTTGCTCAGTAAACAAAACGGCACAGACCACCGCCAGACGATGTTTGTTTTCACATTTAAAGGGGCTTGCTAGTTCAGGGGAGTCACGTCTGCCGTTATCCTGCACTCACAGCCCGTCAGTGACTTTCCTTGCGGGTATAAGATGTTATCCCAGGGGTTACAGCGTGCGTTTCATGTCCCATGGGACCGCAGGCAGAGCCGCAACCGGGCGAACCAGAAGGGGAGCCCTGGCGCTCATTGGAGCCGCAGCAGTAACGGCATCAGCGGCGGTAGCGGGGTTTTTAGCCAACGCTAACCACTTCCAGCGTGCTGAAATGGCAACGAAAGTATCTCGAGCCGCGGAGGAGAATGAGCAAGAGGGGGATATTTTGGAGAGATGCCGGGGGTTCATGTCTCCTCCAGTGACAGACATCGGTGTGCTGCAGGAGAGGAAAGGGGAGATGCGTACGAGGATGGAGATGTTGATCATGGAGACGCAGGCCGCCTTTTGCAACGCCCTGGAGGAGGTGGACGGTGGGAAGTTCAAGGTGGACCGGTGGCAGAGGAATGAAGGTAAGGGAGGCTCACCTGATATGGTTGTGAGACTGAAACTGCAGAGCTCAGTGTGGAGCAGAACAGATCCATGTTCATTGTGGCCATAATGCTTAAGGTGTTAATGAGACTCTTGAGGTATTTACTAACTAACTCGCATCTATCTCTTACTATGTATTCCATTTTGACCATGTATGTGTCAGGTGGCGGAGGAATCAGCTGTGTGATGCAAGATGGAAAGGTGTTTGAGAAGGCAGGGGTCAATGTATCAGTGGTGTTCGGAAACCTGACTGAGGAGGCTGCCAGACAGATGAAGAGCAGAGGGAAAGTCCTCAAAGGGAAAGATGGTAAGTTTTGTTAAGTTGATATTTGTATGCACACTTAAAGCTTGATATAGTTCTTCAAGAGGTGTGGCAACCTACATTCAGAGTAATATGTGATGGATAAAGTGTTATGTCATGCTCTGTTTTCTCTCAGGTAAACTGCCATTTTGTGCCATGGGTGTAAGCTCTGTTATCCACCCCAAGAACCCCCACATCCCCACAGTGCACTTCAACTACAGATACTTTGAGATCGAAGAGGAAGATGGTGAGTGTCAGTACTTGACGTCAGCAGTTGTGTCTTGGTGTCAGTGACACTATTGAGTGCATGAATGAATGAATGATAACCCTTGTGTCTTTTGTGTGTGTGTGTGTGTGTGTGTGTGTGTGTGTGTGTGTGTGTGTGTGTGTGTGTGTGTGTGTGTGTGTGTGTGTGTGTGTGTGTGTGTGTGTGTGTGTGTGTGTGTGTGTTAGGCACTAAGCAGTGGTGGTTTGGTGGAGGCACAGACCTGACTCCAGTTTACATTAATAAAGAAGATGCATTTCACTTCCACAACACCCTGAAGGAGGCCTGTGACAAGCACCACCACCAGTACTATCCAGACTTCAAGAAATGGTACAGTTTGACTCAAGATTAGTCCCGCGTTTGTGAAACTCCACATATTTGTGTAACTCAGCACGTACACATGTGTAGGTCTGATTTGTGTATGTGGATTACAATGGGTGTATCCTCAGTGTGGGATGATGATAAGAAAAAGTCTCTGCCTAAAATTCTTCAGTTGCAGAAAAACCGTTGAGCCCTGACGTAAGCCAGTGACTGACCATTTGGGATATGGAAGGGCCGGGTGTGGTTTAGCTAATGTGGCTTGTAATAAGTACATTTTGTCAACTTAATTTGAATTTAAATCTAAAAGGAATATTTAGGCATTTTGAGAAATATACTTATTTGCTTTCTTGCCGAGAGTTAGATAAGAAGATTGATACCTTACTGTATCTGTCTGTTAGAAATAAAGCTAGAGACAGCAGCTGGTTAGTATGGGCTGAGCAGTAGGGGTGCTGGTAGACAGAGTCAGTCTAGTTGTTCCCCCTGCTTCCAGTCTTTATGCTAAAGCTTCATATTTAACATGCAAACATGAGAGTACATTTTAATTCTCATTTAAAAACTGGCACTATAGATGTGCTTTCATCTTATTTTTAATTCCTTTCAACCTCTTGATTGAATGTATTTGCCTATTTGGGTATGTATTTCTAGGTGTGACCGATACTTCTACATCCGACACAGAGGAGAGACTCGGGGTATAGGAGGGATCTTCTTCGATGACCTGGACTCTCCGAGTCAGGAGGAGGCATTCAACTTCGTCCAGAGCTGTGCCCGCACCGTGGTGCCCTGTTACCTGCCCATCGTATACAAACACCTCAACGACTCCTTTACTGATGAGAACAAAGGCTGGCAGCAAGTACGACGAGGAAGGTGAGTTAAAAACGCACAAAAGAACCGGTGGTTGTTAATAACCAATGTATACATAGCTCATTTAGTTCAATGCCTCAAGGCTTTTCAAACTAGTTCTGCTGAACAAACATTACCTTCATCCATCATAAGTAAAAGCCAAATTTGACATCACCATAATGTTAATGCCTTAAAGTCAACCAAATCAACTATGAATTAATCAACTATAAATAAACTCACACAAACATTACAAGTTGCTTTACAAGTTGCTTATGATAGATGATCTATCACAGTTAACATTTAGTTTTCTTTATTTTGTAAAAGCGAAAATAAAAAAGACTTTGAAATGCAAAATGATTTATGAAAAAGTTTTGATGTAGACTCAGTTAAAGTTTTGTAGTTAAGCAGTTGAAAGTGCAGATAAATTGTGTCCACATCTTTAAGGTTGGTGTGTGCATTTGTCAATCCTGAAAGACATACTGCGAGAAAAGATGGACAAAGGTTGATGTGAATAGGTTCTTTTATAGCATTACAAAGGTTCATGCACTGCAGCTGAGACTCTTCTATCAGAGCTGCGCACAGCCACATAAATGCACTAACCTGAAAGACTTCAATGATTATCCAACAATAACTTTGACTGAAAATACAGATTACTAAATGTTCACTGTGCAGGATTACCTACATATCTCAAGCAAGTTTTTAATGAAGTTTATCGTTGATTTGAATACACTTTTACACATTCTTGGTTTGCATATTGTTTTGGATTGGATTAAGGGGCAACATATTTTTAATAGTGTCTACTTAATGTATCATAAACCACATGAAGCTAGGTGTCTACAGTAGGTTTTGTGTGTTTCTGTCGTAGATATGTGGAGTTCAACCTGGTGTATGACAGGGGAGTGAAGTTTGGCTTGGCCACGCCTGGCTCCAGAATTGAGAGCATTCTCATGTCTCTCCCCCTCACTGCCAGGTAAGATTACACTGGTTTGAAGTACTGCTAGCCCTGCTCTTGTATGACAGAAATGAGCAGTCTTTGTTGCTTGGTAACAAACTCACCCTTCATCCTCAGGTGGGAGTATATGCATGAGCCTGCCAAAGGTACCATGGAGGCTGAGATGCTGGAGGTGTTACGAAACCCCAAGGAGTGGGTGTAACCACCACCGTGTTCACATGTCAATATGGACAAATCCTCCGAAACCGTCTTTTTTGTATTGTATAATGGTGTCAACTGTCTAGATCAGCAGCAGTTAACACTGTGTTTACCAAAATAATATTGCATTGCATGTGTCTGAAAAGTTTTTTAATCTGCAATTGTTATTTTTTGCTCTTTCCTGTTTGCTTCGTTTTGTCCAATCAGCCTTGTTAACCCTTGTGTGGTCCTTCGGGTCCCGGTGACCCGAAGGACAAAACAAAGGTTAATGCAGCACCTTGGTGCTCGTTTGTACAGCATTTTGGTCAGCTTAAACAGTGTTTAAATGTGCTAGGAAACAAACTTTACTTACTTACTTTACAAGAGACAGGGTTTAGAGAGCAATTCTCAACAAAATAAACAGAAGTACATCATCCTTGTGTGGTCCTTCGGGTCCCGGTGACCCAAAGGACCACACAAGGGTAACACTGAATCACATTAGTTATGCATTACTACTGGTGGCCACAGGTGGTCATTGCCTGCTTTTTCGATGATGTGCTTTTTTAAAGAAATGTTGTGTCAAACATTAGCTGTGTTTTTTTTCTATGCCTGGGCTGAATGTCGCTTGCTCTACCTGAAGCTCTTTAGCACTACTCTGCTTTTAACAAAGCACTCAAAGGGAAAATAGGGACAAACTGAGCCACGGCATGTACTGTATGTGTATGCCACCACTGTTATGAAATGTTAATAAATCTCTATATGTTTCTGCGCATCTGCTCAAAACAATGGGTTAATTTTGACAATCATAGATAATGATAATAAGGGACTAATAATTCCACTTGAGAACCATTTACGTAGTGGTTCATCCACTTCTGGTTAATGAGTCACTTCCTGATTTGTTTGAACAGTAGTAAAACAATAGTTGGATATTAGATCATGTTCCACAGAGAGGATGGTTGTGATTTATAGGCCAGGTGGCTCATTGACACAGAATGTTGGAAAACAAAATGACATTTTAAATGCAAAAATAATTTATATCTAACAAATAAATTGTTCTGTTAACTTTCGTGTCTTTTTCTGACTTTATTCTTAATTCCTTGTGCATCATTTTAGGTCAAAACAAAATCATTACAAAGTCATAGTATAGTATGTCATAACAATTTCATTAAAATATTGTATTGTATGTCATAAAAACTCATATAGTAGGTCATAAAAATGCAATAAAAAAGTCATAATGTAGTATGTCAGGAAGTCATAGTATGCCATAAAAAGTCATAGAATAGTATGTCGTAAAAATCATTAAAAAAAAGTCAGAGGATAGTAGGAAAAAGTTATGAAAACTCATAGTATAGTATTTCATAAAAAGTCATAGTATAGCATGCCATGAAAAGTAATAAAAAGTCATAGTGTTGTATACCATACAAATTATAAAAAGTCATAGTATTGTATGTCATAAGAAGTCATAGTATAGTATGTCTTAGAAAAGAATTATGAAAAAAGTCAAAGTAGTATGTCATAAAAAGTCATAGTATAGCATGTCATCAAAAGTAATAAAAAGTCATAGTATAGTGTGTCATAATGAAAATCATAAAAAAGGTCTCAGTATTGTATATCATCAAAAAGTCAGGAAAAGTGATTCACAGGGCATGGTATCCACCCTATGCTTCATGCACATTGTATTCGCTAAAGACCATGGGCACATTTCTTTATGTGTTTTGCGAGTGTCCCCCTGTTGCACGGTTCTGGCAAAATGTTGCCTCCGAATTAACGACACTCGTCTCTGGGACAGTCCCCGCGAATATACCAGTTCTGCTGCTGAATGACACTTCTTCACTACAGATTTCTAAATGTCAGAAAAGGATAGTCCTTGCCGGGCTTACAGCTGTAAAGAAAATTGTGGCGGTGTGATGGAAGCCCCCACACACTTTGACCATTAAGCAGTGGCTTCTGACCTTTCTTGACATAGTTTATATGGAACTTTCAACAGCCCGCATAAATGGTGCTAAACAGGTAAATGTGGATATGTGGCTTTTAATGGCAGAGGCATTAAAAGGTTGACTGTGACTATAGTTGCCAGCCCACGGGGTCCTGGGGAGGGTGGGGTTATATTGTTTTGCTTATACAGGTCTTATTTCATTTGAATTCATTAATTTTATTATTTATTTTTTTGGAGGGTTGTTACATGTATGTTCTGTTACCTGTAACATGCTGCTGGTTTTGTCTATGTTATGTGTTGAATAAAAAACATTTGATCACAAAAAAAGTCATAAAAAGTAATAGTATTGTAGTCAGAAAAAACTTTCATAAAAAAGTCATAATGTATTATAGCGTAAAAATCTATAAAAAGACATGGTATAGTATGTCGAAACAAGTCATAGTATAGTATGTTGAAAAAAGTCATCTAAAGGTCATGGTATAGCATGTCAAAAACGTCATAAAAAAACTATGTGGAAAAAAGTCTTAGTATAGTGTGTCGAAAAAAGTCATGAAAAAGTCATAGTATAGTATGTCTAAAAAAAGTCATAAAAAAGTAAGTCGTGAATGTGAAAAAATCATAGTATAGTATGTCAAAAAAAGCCATAAGAAAGTCATAGCATAGTATGTTGAAAAAAGTCCAAGTATAGCATGTCGAAAGAAGTCATAAAAAATTCATAGCATGGTATGCTTAAAAAAGTAATTGTATAGTATGTCGTTAAAATTCATGAAAAAGTCATAGTATAGTATGTCGAAATAAGTCAAAAAAGTCAAAATGTAGTATGTTGAATAAATCATTAAAACGTCATAGTATAGTAAGTCGAAATAAGTCAAAAAAGTCATAATGTAGTATGTTGAATAAATCATTAAAAAGTCATAGTATAGTATGTCGAAATAAGTGATAAAAGTCATAGTATAGTCTGTCGAAAAAAGTGATAAAAAAAGTCATACTATAGCATGTCGGAAAAGTCCTAACAAATTCATAGTATAGTATGTGGAAAAAAATGACAGTATAGTATGTGAAATTTTTTAATAAAAAAAGTCATAATATAGCATGTTGTAAAAGTCATCAAAAAGTCATAGTATAGTCTGTCGAAAAAAGTGATAAAAAAGTCATACTATAGCATGTTGGAAAAGTCTTAACAAATTCATAGTATAGTATGTGGAAAAAAATGACAGTATAGTATGTGAAATTTTTTAATAAAAAAAGTCATAATATAGCATGTTGTAAAAGTCATCAAAACGTCATAGTATAGTATGTTGAAAAAAGTCATAAAAAAGTCATAGTATAGTATGTCGAAATAAGTCATTAAAAAGTCATAGTATAGTATGTTGAAAAAGTCATCAAAAAGTCGTAGTATATTATGTTGAAAAAGTCAAAAAAATTCATACTATAGTATGTCAAAAAAGTCATAAAACAGTCATAGTATAGTATGTTGAAAAAGTCATAAAAAAGTCATAGTATAGTATGTCACAAATGTCATAAAAAAGTCATAGTATAGTATGTTGAAAAAAGAAATAGTATAGTGTGTTGAAAAAGTCATAAATAAGTCATAGTATAGTATGTCACAAATGTAAGGTCATAAAAAAGTCATAGTATAGTATGTTGAAAAAATAAATAGTATAGTATGTTGAAAAAGTCATAAAAAGTCATAGTATAGTATGTTGAAAAAAGAAATAGTATAGTATGTTGAGAAAAGTCATAAAAAGTCATAGTATAGTATGTTGAAAAAAGTCATAAAAAAGCCGTAATTGAGTATGTCAAAAATGTCTTAAAAAGTCATAGTATAGTATGTTGAAAAAAGAAATAATAATTATAGTATGTTTGTAAAAGTCATAAAACAGTCATAGTATAGTATGTTGAAAAAAGTCATAAAAAAAGTCATAGTAGTATTGTTAAAAATGTCATAAAAAAGTCAAGTATAATTATGTTGAAAAAAGTGCATAAAAAAGTCATAGTATAGTATGTTGAAAAAAGAAATAGTATAGTATGTTGAAAAAGTCATAAAACAGTCATAGTATAGTATGTTGAAAAGGTCATAAAAAAGTCATAGTATAGTATGTCAAAAATGTCATAAAAAAGTCATAGTATAGTATGTTGAAAAAGTAAATAAGTATAGTATGTAGAAAAGTCATAAAAAAAAGTCATAGTATAGTATGTTGAAAAAAAGAAATATGATAGTATGTGGGTAAAAAAGTCATAAAACAGTCATAGTATAGTATGTTGAAAAAGTCATAAAAAAGTCATAGTATAGTATGCAAAAAAGTCATAAAACAGTCATAGTATAGTATGTTGAAAAAAGAAATAGTATAGTATGTTGAAAAAGTCATAAAAAAGTCATAGTATAGTATGTTAAAAAAAGAAATAGTATAGTATGTTGTAAAAGTCATAAAAAAGTCACAGTATAGTATGTCAAAAATGTCATATAAAAGTCATAGTATAGTATGTTGAAAAAGTCATAAAAAAGTCATAGTATAGTATGTTGAAAAAGGAAATAGTATAATATGTTGTAAAAGTCATAAAACAGTCATAGTATAGTATGTTGAAAAAGTCATAAAAAAGTCATAGTATAGTATGTCAAAAATGTCATAAAAAAGTCATAGTATAGTATGTTGAAAAAGTCATAAAAAAGTCATAGTATAGTATGTTGAAAAAAGAAATAGTATAGTATGTTGAAAAAGTCATAAAACAGTTAGGTAGTATGAGTATGTTGAAAAAGTCATAAAAAAGTCATAGTATAGTATGTTGAAAAAATAAATAGTATAGTATGTTGTAAAAAGTCATAAAACAGTCATAGTATAGTATGTTGAAAAAAGTCATAAAAGGAATCATAGTATAGTATGTCAAAATTAAAAAGTCATAGTATAGTATGTTGAAAAAATAAATAGTATAGTATGTTGAAAAAAGTCATAAAAAAGTCATATAATTATATTATGTTGAAAAAAATAAATAGTATAAGTATGTTGAGAAAAAGTCATAAAACAGTCCATAGTATAGTATGTTGAAAAAAAAAGAAATAGTATAGTATGTTGAAAAAAGTCATAAAAAAGTCCATAGTATAGTATGTTGAAAAAAAAATAAGTATAGTATGTTGTAAAAAGTCATAAAACAGTCATAGTATAGTATGTTAAAAAGTCATAAAAAAGTCATAGTATAGTATGTTGAAAAAAAAGAAATAGTATAGTATGTTGAAAAGTCATAAAACAGTCATAGTATAGTATGTTGAAAAAAGTCATAAAAAAGTCATTAGTATAGTATGTTGAAAAAAGAAATAGTATAATTATGTTGTAAAAGTCATAAAAACAGTCATAGTATAGTATGTTGAAAAAGTCATAAAAAAGTCATAGTATAGTATGTCAAAAATGTCATAAAAAAGTCATAGTATAGTATGTTGAAAAAATAAATAGTATAGTATGTTGAAAAAGTCATAAAAAAGTCATAGTATAGTATGTTGAAAAAATAAATAGTATAGTATGTTGAAAAAGTCATAAAACAGTCATAGTATAGTATGTTGAAAAAAGAAATAGTATAGTATGTTGAAAATGTCATAAAAAAGTCATAGTATATAGTATGTTGAAAAAGTCATAAAAAAAGTCATAGTATAGTATGTTGAAAAAAAAGAAATAGTATAGTATGTTTGAAAAAGTCATAAAACAGTCATAGTATAGTTATGTTGAAAAAAGTCATAAAAAAATCATAGTATAGTATGTTTGAAAAAAGAAATAATAGTATAAGTATGTTGTAAAAAGTCATAAAAAACAGTCATAGTATAGTATGTTGAAAAAAGTCATAAAAAAGTCATAGTATAATTATGTCAAAAATGTCATAAAAAAGTCATAGTATAGTATGTTGAAAAAAATAAATAGTATAGTATGTTGGAAAAAGTCATAAAAAAGTCATAGTATAGTATGTTGAAAAAGAAATGAGTATAGTATGTTGAAAAAGTCATAAAACAGTAATAGTATAGTATGTTGAAAAAAAGAAATAGTATAGTATGTTGAAAAAGTCATAATAAAATTATAGTATGTTGAAAAAAGAAATAGTATAGTATGTTGTAAAAGTCATAAAACAGTCATAGTATGAGTATGTTGAAAAAGTCATAAAAAAAGTCATAGTATAGTATGTTGAAAAAAGTCATAAAAAAGTCATGAGTATATTATGTTGAAAAAAAGAAATAGTATAGTATGTTGAAAAAAGTCATTAAAACAGTCATAGTATAGTATGTTAAAGAAAAGTCATAAAAAAGTCATAAGATATAGTATGTTTGAAAAAAAAATAGTATAGTATGTTGAAAAAAGTCATAAAAACAGTCATAGTATAGTATGTTGAAAAAGTCATAAAAACAGTCATGAGTATATTATGTTGAAAAAGTCATTAAAAAGTATATAGTATAGTATGTCAAAAATGTCATAAAAAAGTCATAGTATAGTATGTTGAAAAAAAGAAATAGTATAGTATGTTGAAAAAGTCATAAAAAAGTCATAGTATAGTATGTTGAAAAAAAAATAGTACTTGATATGTTGAAAAAGTCATAACACAGTCAGTATAGTATGTTGAAAAATAAATAGTATAGTATGTTGAAAAAGTCCAAAACAGTCATAGTATGAGTATGTTGAAAAAGTCATAAAAAAGTCATAGTATAGTATGTTGAAAAAGAAATAGTATATAGTATGTTTTGAAAAAGTCATAAAACAGTCATAGTATAGTATGTTGAAAAAAAGTCTTAAAATGTCATATGTTAGTATGTGAAAAAAAAGTCATAGTATAATATTGTCAAAGTCTGGACATTAACCAGGGATCAGAGTCATAGGAGTTATTTTTGCAGATGTCCTAACCATTGAGACCACAATACCACAAAATAAAAAGAAAGTTGAAAACAGTCATAGTATAGTATGTACACATAAAAAGTCATAGTATATAGTATGTTCGAAAAAAAAAATAGTATAGTATGTTGAAAAAAGTCATAAAAAAAGTCATAGTATTGTATGTTGAAAAAAAAGAAATAGTATAGTATGTTGTAAAAGTCATAAAAACAGTCATAGTATGAGTATGTTGAAAAAAGTCATAAAACAGTCATAGTATATTATGTTGAAAAAAGTCATAAAAAGTCATAGTATAGTATGTTGAAAAAAGTCATAAAACAGTCATAGTATAGTATATTGAAAAAAGAAATAGTATAGTATGTTGTAAAAGTCATAAAACAGTCATAGTATAGTATGTTGAAAAAGTCATAAAAAAGTCATAGTATAGTATGTCAAAAATGTCATAAAAAAGTCATAGTATAGTATGTTGAAAAAAGAAATAATATAGTATGTTGAAAAAGTCATAAAAAAGTCATAGTATAGTATGTTGAAAAAAGAAATAGTATAGTATGTTGTAAAAGTCATAAAACAGTCATAGTATAGTATGTTGAAAAAGTCATAAAAAAGTCATAGTATAGTATGTTGAAAAAGTCATAAAAAAGTCATAGTATATTATGTTGAAAAAAGAAATAGTATAGTATGTTGAAAAAGTCATTAAACAGTCATAGTATAGTATGTTGAAAAAGTCATAAAAAAGTCATAGTATAGTATGTTGAAAAAAGAAATAGTATAGTATGTTGAAAAAGTCATAAAACAGTCATAGTATAGTATGTTGTAAAAGTCATAAAACAGTCATAGTATATTATGTTGAAAAAGTCATAAAAAAGTAATAGTATAGTATGTCAAAAATGTCATAAAAAAGTCATAGTATAGTATGTTGAAAAAATAAATAGTATAGTATGTTGAAAAAGTCATAAAAAAGTCATAGTATAGTATGTTGAAAAAAGAAATAGTATAGTATGTTGAAAAAGTCATAACACAGTCATAGTATAGTATGTTGAAAAAAGAAATAGTATAGTATGTTGAAAAAGTCATAAAACAGTCATAGTATAGTATGTTGAAAAAGTCATAAAAAAGTCATAGTATAGTATGTTGAAAAAAGAAATAGTATAGTATGTTGTAAAAGTCATAAAACAGTCACAATATAGTATGTTGAAAAAAAGTCTTTAAAATGTCATATTATAGCATGTCGAAAAAAGTCTTGAGTATAATATTGTCAAAGTCTGGACATTAACCCAGGGATCAGAGTCTGAAGTTATTTGCAGATGTCCTAACCATTGAGCCACCATGCCACCAAATAAAAGAAAGTTGAAAACAGTCATAGGATAGTATGACATAAAAAGTCATAGTATAGTATGTCGAAAAAATAAATAGTATAGTATGTTGAAAAAGTCATAAAAAAGTCATAGTATTGTATGTTGAAAAAAGAAATAGTATAGTATGTTGAAAAAGTCATAAAAACAGTCATAGTATGAGTATGTTGTAAAAGTCCAAAACAGTCATAGTATATTATGTTGAAAAAAGTCATAAAAAATTACATAGTATTAGTATGTTGAAAAAGTCATAAAAACAGTCATAGTATAGTATATTGAAAAAAAATAAATAGTATAGTATGTTGTAAAAAATCATAAAACAGTCATAGGTATAGTATATTTAGAAAAAATCTTAAAAAGTCATAGTATAGTATGTCAAAAATGTCATAAAAAAGTCATAGTATAGTATGTTGAAAAAAGAAATAGTATAGTATGTTGAAAAAGTCATAAAAAAGTCATAGTATAGTATGTTGAAAAAAGAAATAGTATAGTATGTTGTAAAAGTCATAAAACAGTCATAGTATAGTATGTTGAAAAAGTCATAAAAAGTCATAGTATAGTATGTTGAAAATGTCATAAAAAAGTCATAGTATATGTATGTTGAAAAAAAAATAGGTATAGTATGTGTTGAAAAAAGTCATAAAACAGTCATGAGTATGAGTATGTTAGAAAAAGTCATAAAAAAGTCATAGTATAGTATGTTGAAAAAAAGAAATAGTATAGTATGTTGAAAAAGTCATAAAACAGTCATGAAATTATATAGTATTTTGTAAAAAGTCATAAAAACAGTCATAGTATATTATGTTGAAAAAAGTCATAAAAATAATAGTATAGTATGTCAAAAATATACATAAAAGTCATAGTATAGTATGTTGAAAAAAAAAAATAGTATATAGTATGTTGAAAAAGTCATAAAAAAATCATAGTATAAGTATGTTGAAAAAAAAAATAGTATAAGTATGTTGAAAAAAGTCATAACAGAGTCATAGTATAGTATGTTGAAAAAAAAAAAATAGTATAGTATGTTGAAAAAGTCATAAAACAGTCATAGTATAGTATGTTGAAAAAGTCATAAAAAAGTCATAGTATAGTATGTTGAAAAAAGAAATAGTATAGTATGTTGTAAAAGTCATAAAACAGTCACAGTATAGTATGTTGAAAAAAAGTCTTTAAAATGTCATATTATAGCATGTCGAAAAAAGTCTTAGTATAATATTGTCCAAGTCTGGACATTAACCCAGGGATCAGAGTCTGAAGTTATTTGCAGATGTCCTAACCATTGAGCCACCATGCCACCAAATAAAAGAAAGTTGAAAACAGTCATAGGATAGTATGACATAAAAAGTCATAGTATAGCATGTCGAAAAAATAAATAGTATAGTATGTTGAAAAAGTCATAAAAAAGTCATAGTATTGTATGTTGAAAAAAGAAATAGTATAGTATGTTGAAAAAGTCATAAAACAGTCATAGTATAGTATGTTGTAAAAGTCATAAAACAGTCATAGTATATTATGTTGAAAAAGTCATAAAAAAGTCATAGTATAGTATGTTGAAAAAGTCATAAAACAGTCATAGTATAGTATATTGAAAAAAGAAATAGTATAGTATGTTGTAAAAGTCATAAAACAGTCATAGTATAGTATGTTGAAAAAGTCATAAAAAAGTCATAGTATAGTATGTCAAAAATGTCATAAAAAAGTCATAGTATAGTATGTTGAAAAAAGAAATAATATAGTATGTTGAAAAAGTCATAAAAAAGTCATAGTATAGTATGTTGAAAAAAGAAATAGTATAGTATGTTGTAAAAGTCATAAAACAGTCATAGTATAGTATGTTGAAAAAGTCATAAAAAAGTCATAGTATAGTATGTTGAAAAAGTCATAAAAAAGTCATAGTATAGTATGTTGAAAAAAGAAATAGTATAGTATGTTGAAAAAGTCATTAAACAGTCATAGTATAGTATGTTGAAAAAGTCATAAAAAAGTCATAGTATAGTATGTTGAAAAAAGAAATAGTATAGTATGTTGAAAAAGTCATAAAACAGTCATAGTATAGTATGTTGTAAAAGTCATAAAACAGTCATAGTATATTATGTTGAAAAAGTCATAAAAAAGTCATAGTATAGTATGTCAAAAATGTCATAAAAAAGTCATAGTATAGTATGTTGAAAAAAGAAATAGTATAGTATGTTGAAAAAGTCATAAAAAAAGTCATAGTATAGTATGTTGAAAAAAGAAATAGTATAGTATGTTGAAAAAGTCATAACACAGTCATAGTATAGTATGTTGAAAAAATAAATAGTATAGTATGTTGAAAAAGTCATAAAACAGTCATAGTATAGTATGTTGAAAAAGTCATAAAAAAGTCATAGTATAGTATGTTGAAAAAAGAAATAGTATAGTATGTTGTAAAAGTCATAAAACAGTCACAGTATAGTATGTTGAAAAAAGATATAGTATAGTATGTTGTAAAAGTCATAAAACAGTCATAGTATAGTATGTTGAAAAAGTCATAGTATAGTATGTCAAAAATGTCATAAAAAAGTCATAGTATAGTATGTTGAAAAAGTCATAAAAAAGTCATAGTATAGTATGTTGAAAAAAGAAATAGTATAGTATGTTGAAAAAGTCATAAAACAGTCATAGTATAGTATGTTGAAAAAAGAAATAGTATAGTATGTTGAAAAAGTCATAAAACAGTCATAGTATAGTATGTTGACAAAATAAATAGTATAGTATGTTGAAAAAGTCATAAAACAGTCATAGTATAGTATGTTGAAAAAGTCATAAAAAAGTCATAGTATAGTATGTTGAAAAAAGAAATAGTATAGTATGTTGTAAAAGTCATAAAACAGTCACAGTATAGTATGTTGAAAAAAAGTCTTTAAAATGTCATATTATAGCATGTGAAAAAAAGTCTTAGTATAATATTGTCCAAGTCTGGACATTAACCAAGGATCAGAGTCTGAAGTTATTTGCAGATGTCCTAAACATTGAGCCACCATGCCACAAAAAAAAAGAAAGTTGAAAACAGTCATAGGATAGTATGACATAAAAAGTCATAGTATAGCATGTCGAAAAAATAAATAGTATAGTATGTTGAAAAAGTCATAAAAAAGTCATAGTATAGTATGTTGAAAAAAGAAATAGTATAGTATGTTGAAAAAGTCATTAAACAGTCATAGTATAGTATGTTGTAAAAGTCATAAAAAAGTCATAGTATAGTATGTTGAAAAAAGAAATAGTATAGTATGTTGAAAAAGTCATAAAACAGTCATAGTATAGTATGTTTGTAAAAGTCATAAAAACAGTCATAGTATATTATGTTGAAAAAGAGTCATAAAAAAGTCATAAGTATAGTATGTCAAAAATGTCATAAAAAAGTCATAAGTATAGTATGTTGAAAAAAATTAATTAGTATGTTATTTAAAAATAAAGTGTAAGCATAAATATGGTAAAAAAGTCATAAAAAAAGTCATAGTATAGTATGTTGAAAAAAGAAATATAGTATAGTTATGTTGAAAAAGTCATAAAAAAGTCATAGTATAGTATGTTGAAAAAAGAAATAGTATAGTATGTTGAAAAAGTCATAAAACAGTCATAGTATAGTATGTTGAAAAAGTCATAAAAAGTCATAGTATAGTATGTTGAGAAAAGAAATAGTATAGTATGTTGTAAAAGTCATAAAACAGTCATAGTATAGTATGTTGAAAAAGTCATAAAAAAGTCATAGTATAGTATGTCAAAAATGTCATAAAAAAGTCATAGTATAGTATGTTGAAAAAAGAAATAGTATAGTATGTTGAAAAAGTCATAAAAAAGTCATAGTATGGTATGTTGAAAAAAGAAATAGTATAGTATGTTGAAAAAGTCATAAAACAGTCATAGTATAGTATGTTGAAAAAAGAAGTCATAGTATAGTATGTTGAAAAAGTCATAAAAAAGTCATAGTATAGTATGTTGAAAAAAGAAATAAAATTATAGTATGTTAAAAGGTCATAAAAACAGTCATGAGTATAGTATGTTGAAAAAAAGTCATAAAAAAGTCATAGTATATTATGTTGAAAAAGAAATAGTATATTATGTTGAAAAAAGTCATAAAAACAGATCGAGTATAGTATGTTGAAAAAGTCATAAAACAGTCATAGTATATTATGTTGAAAAAGTCATAAAAAGATATTAGTATAAAATATGTTAAAAAAGTCATAAAAAAGTCTAATGTATAGTATGTTGAAAAAAAGAAATAAGTATAGTATGTTGAAAAAAGTCAAAAAAAAAAAGTCATAGTATAGTTATGTTGAAAAAAAAATAGTATAGTATTTTGAAAAAGTCATAAAACAGTCATAGTATGGTATGTTGAAAAAAGTCATAAAAAAAGTCATAGTATATTATGTTGAAAAAAGAAATAGTATAGTATGTTGAAAAAAAAGTATTAAAACAGTCATAGTATAGTATGTTTGTAAAAGTCATAAAAACAGTCATAGTATATTATGTTGAAAAAAGTCATAAAAAGTCATAGTATGGTATGTCAAAATGGTTTAAAAAAAGTCATAGTATAGTATGTTGAAAAATAAATAAAGTATAGTATGTTGAAAAAGTCATAAAAAATCATAGTATAGTATGTTGAAAAAAAGAAATAAAGGTATAAAGATATGTTGAAAAAAGTCATAAAACAGTCATAATTATAGTATGTTGAAAAAAAAAAAAATATTATAGTATGTTGAAAAAATAAATAGTATAGTATGTTGAAAAAGTCATAAAAAAGTCATAGTATAGTATGTTGAAAAAAGAAATAGTATAGTATGTTGAAAAAGTCATAAAACAGTCATAGTATAGTATGTTGAAAAAATAAATAGTATAGTATGTTGAAAAAGTCATAAAAAAGTCATAGTATAGTATGTTGAAAAAAGAAATAGTATAGTATGTTGAAAAAGTCATAAAACAGTCATAGTATAGTATGTTGAAAAAGTCATAAAAAAGTCATAGTATAGTATGTTGAAAAAAGAAATAGTATAGTATGTTGAAAAATTTATAAAACAGTCATAGTATAGTATGTTGAAAAAGTCATAAAAAAGTCATAGTATAGTATGTTGAAAAAAGAAATAGTATAGTATGTTGAAAAAGTCATAAAACAGTCATAGTATAGTATGTTGAAAAAGTCATAAAAAAGTCATAGTATAGTATGTTGAAAAAAGAAATAGTATAGTATGTTGTAAAAGTCATAAAACAGTCATAGTATAGTATGTTGAAAAAAAGTCTTTAAAATGTCATATTATAGCATGTCGAAAAAAGTCTTAGTATAATATGGTCCAAGTCTGGACATTAACCCAGGGATCAGAGTCTGAAGTTATTTGCAGAAGTCCTAACCATTGAGCCACCATGCCACCAAATAAAAAAAAGTTGAAAACAGTCATAGGATAGTATGACATAAAAAGTCATAGTATAGCATGTCGAAAAAAGTCATAGTATAGTATGTCGTAAAAAATTATAAAAAGTCATAGTATTTTTGTCATAATTTTTTTTATATAAAAAGTCCCAGTATTGTGTGCCAAAAAAGTCATGAAAAGGTCCTAGTATAGCATGTCATAAAAAGTAAACCAGGGATGAGAGTCTGAAAAAGTTGTTTACAGTGGTTCTAACCATTGAGCCACCATGTCCCCCAAGAAAATAAAGTTGAAAACAGTCATGAGATAGTATGTTGTAAAAAGTCCTAAAACAGTCATAGCATGTCGTAAAAAGTAATAAAAAGGCAATGTATAGTATGCTGGTAAAAAAGTCATAAAAAAGTCATAGTATAGTATGTTGAAAAAAGGTTTAGTATAATATGGTCCAACTCTGGATTGGGGATTGAACCAGGGTCAGAGTCTGCAGAAGTTATTTGGAGCTGTTTGAACCATTGAGCCACCATACCATCCAATAAAATAAAGTTGAAAACATTCATCGGATAATATGACGTAAAAAGTCATAGTATAGCATGTCAAAAAAAGTCAAAAAAGTCATAGTATAGTATGTTGAAAAAAAGTCATCAAAAAGTCATAGTATAGTTTGTCAGTATAAATCATGAAAAAGTCATAATATAGTATGTTGAAAAAAGTGATGAAAAAGTTATACTATAGTATGTTGAAAAAGTCATAAAAAGTCATAGTATTCGATGCTAAAGAAGTCATAAAAAAGTCCAAGGATAGCATGTCATAAAAAGTAATAAAAAGTCATAATATAGTGTGCCATGATAAAAATCACGAAAAATGTCATAAAAGGTCATAGTATAGTATGTAGTAACAAAGTCAGAGTGTAGTACGTCATAAAAAAGTCATAAAAAGTCATAGTATAGTATGAAAAAAAAAAAGTTATGAAAAAGTCAGTGTAGTATGTCATAAAAGATTCATAAAAAAGTCATAGTTATAGTATGTCATGAAAAAATGTCATAATAAAATCATGGTATATCATGAAAAAGTCATAGTATATAATTTCATCAAAATTCATAAAAAGTATAGTGTGCCAAAGAAGTTATGAAAAAAGCCATGGTATAGTATGCCATAAAAAAGTCATAGTGTATGTCATAAAAAAATTCATAAAAAGTCATAGTATATTATGCCATAAAACTGTTGTAGTATAGTATGCTGTGTTTTGTAGGTAATCTGGAACTGCTCCATCAGGCCTTGAGGTTATCAAGCAGCAGTCGGTCAGTGAGCGCGCTGACAGTTGTCCTTTTCAAAGGATTTCAAATCAGGATTCCAAAAATAAAACTACACAGAATCCTACTAAGCTCCTGCGCAATAATTAAATTCACAAAAACTCTAGCATACAAGCTACGTAATGTAATAACTCAGAAGAATACTTTTATTACTTTTTAAGATTTATATTTTTTTATTCATAAGGTCCTTAATTGTCGCTAAAGTGATTCATCAACTTTTAATAGTCTTTAAAGACCGTGCGGACACCCTGTGGATCCTCGGGTGAGTCCAGCAGGGAATAGAACAGAAGAAAACTCAAGTTTAAACGCACAGAACACAAAAAATAATAATAATAATGATAATAATAAAATGAAATTAAGGAAACATATAGCAAATTTTTTGTTTTATTACAAATTAATTCAAGCTTCTGCACATATGAAGGATTTATAACAAGTTATTTTGCATTTAAGGTTATATAACATTTTGTTTGTTTGATAAGGCATTGTAAAAAAACAAAAGAACAAGAGTACAAGTGACCTAACCAAAATGGCTAGCCCCACCAGCACAACTCAGTTTAAGGTCATAGCAAGTGCAGAGGTTCACAGGTCAACTCACAAAAAATGTATAATAATCAGTGCTCAAAGTCTGTGAGGTGTAGACAGGTAATGTGACACGTATCAGTATCCGTGAACATTAGACAGAGATATTTGGTTTTGAGAGTGTATGCAGAAACACTCCAAATAGAGTTAGAGCACGCCCCCCCGAAGTATTACAGTGACATTGTAATGGCTGAGAGTGACGCTGAAGACGTCAAACTAGACTATCCTGATTTTAATCAAACTTTCCCAGTTTGAGCTTATGCACAAAAGGCCTTCATTTATCCACGGCATACTGTATAATAGTTACACTAGTGTCAATGTATTCATTGCATTCCTATGCAGTAAAAAACAATATATATGTAACTTACTTTCACATGTACAGACTATACATATTTATATTCAGGTACATTTACACATGCTAAACGTGAACTCTGTCCGTAGTGTCATTAAATACAGAACCTCCCTTCTGATACCGCTTTTCCCCAAAGCTTCTGTTTCTATTGCCGTCTGTCCCACATTCCTGTGCAAGTCACTCTACAACTTACATTTATGGTGTAGCTGCAAACCTATTTGAAGAACACTCAAATGTGTGCTTTTGGGGAAAGTGGCGCAGCAAAAGACTCTGTAGTCATATCCAACATGGTTAGATTTTTTTGTAGGGGAAAAAGTAGGGGAAGATTTTCACAGTTAAAGCAGGCTCTGAGCAACTGTCAACAGCCCAGAAAAGGACATGGGCAAGCAAGCACTGACCCTCAAGAAAAAGTGCATAGCCAGATCCAACCTCAGGTGTAAAGACCAAACTGCATGCATTACCAAAATATAAGCACATATGGCACACATACACGAAACACATTTCAGCACTCCCCCTTTATAACTGCTGGTCTTATCTTGAATTTTAAATTCCAAAAACATTCACAAGTGTATACTGAAGCTGGACCGATGCATTCGTTTGGCAACTTGACTATTTAAACCTGCAATAAGTGATAATTTTCAGAGGTCATTTACAGTTAACAAGCCCAGACATGCAAATCACAACTACTTGCCCAGAAGGAAATTGCTAAACGTAAATGAATGTCTGGCGAAGACATTTTTTATATTTTAGCAAACTTAAGACCTAGATATTTCCCTCAGGAGTCGGTCGACCAAGCAGAGCTAACAAGTTAATATTGGACTACATAATTGTTTGCTTACAGGTTGGACTAGGAATGGGCCGAGAAAACCTTATGAAGCTTTGGGTCTCTTTCTTTCTTTCTTTCTTTCTTTCTTTCTTTCTTTCTTTCTATTTGTGCTGAAAAACATTTGACACTTCAGGGCTTCAAACACAGCAAACACAGTGACATCTGGTAGCTTGTAAAACTTACAGCAGCCCTTCGAGACGAGCCAAAGCAGTACTTAACACCTCTCTGATTTTAATAGTTTTAGTCTCATACGTGTTATTTTATATGAATCGCAATGTGATGTGATTGAATGATATTCATTAAATTAGTCTTACTTTTATAACATTATTACTTGGTATTAGATGGAAATGTTATCATACTATCGATTGTGACATTATGACATCGCCACATTTCTCAGTTATTCTCCTCTCGTCGTAGCATAGCAATATAGTTTAGCCGCTTCACTTTTTTAAAGCTGCAGACGGTCACCAGTCAAGTGGTATTCTTGTATTGACACAATCTCAGTTACACTTTATTAAAAACGGTGCTCCTCACAGGAGTGAAACGATATTCGGTATCACCCCCCCCCATCTCAAGGTTAGACATAAGAAATTATAAGCTTGATTTCTTAACGCAATTTTTTATTTGTCTGGGTTTCACTGGAATTGTTGTTTTGTGGTCTAAATGCTGTTTCCGAGTCTTGCAAAGCAAACTTTTGCAAAAGTATATGCAATACCCACAATTCTTATTTTTTGACAAAGAGGTCACATTTAAAAGGTATTAAAAATTGTTGGAAAATATCTGCTATTGGCCACTTAAGCCTAACAAAATTGGCACTAAACTACAATGAAGCATCGATCCAGGTCCCATATAGACTTTTGGAATAGTTGTCGTCCATTATGGCAATCGGAACCCTTTTCTTTACTCCATATGCAACATTTGTTATGCCCGCTGAGTTAAATGATTTGCTACAGTGTGACAGCATAGATGTAACTTGAGGAAAATCAGCAGAGGTTGGTTGGTTTTGGTATTGCAATATCCTTCCTGCCATTACTTCACCTCAATGATGAAAAGGTTAGTGCAAATTTCAACAGCGCTGGCTCAGGCAAAGATTGCATTAGTCCATTGACCAGACAGTTAATAGTCTTTCTGAATGTGTTGAATGGGGAAGGCTGGTGATACCACAACAGTGATACTGCTAAATGATCAGATGGTCTTAGTGTAGGTTAGGGCTTTTGTTGGAGTAGTAGTGAGAGACCGGTTTACTTCCCATGGCCACCGCTAGTACCACTAGTAGAGCTAGTGTTGACTATATCCTCATACTGTGGAGGTGGCTCCGTCTCTATTTGGACATCTGCATGGCCCACAGCCTCTTCATAAGATGGCGGCGGGTCTCCACCGCTTCCTCTTCCTGATGTGAGCTCTGAGCCTGGATAAGCTGGGCTGCTGTGGACGCTGAGTTCCGAGTCCCTCCCCCAATGGTCCATAGAGACCACTGACAGGACGTGGTCGTTATGAGAGTGTCCCAGGCTGGGGCTGCGCTGCGAGCGCTTGCGGGAGTGGCAGCGCCACACAGTAATGGCGACGGCGAC
Organism: Perca fluviatilis; assembly: GCF_010015445.1. Lineage (NCBI taxonomy): Eukaryota > Metazoa > Chordata > Actinopteri > Perciformes > Percidae > Perca > Perca fluviatilis. The sequence goes on from NC_053120.1 coordinate 21,174,193, forward strand.
AATGATGAGCACAACCAGCAGCAATGGCACGATCAAGTAGAGAGAGTGGACTCCTCCAACCACTGTCTCCAGCCCTCCAGATGGACTGCTCTCCCGCACATACTCCTCCCAGAACCGTCTCTGCAGCCAATCAGGAGACAGACACACATGGTGTGAAAAAATAAAACAAGACCATAAATATTATCTTCACGATAAGACTTAGCTACATTCATGCAGGCTAAGTGTAAACATGGTGGCTTAGAACAGTTTACAAAACACAGGGTCACAGTCCACACTGTGTCCACTGTGTGAATACTTTATATCTGGATTACTGCAACACAAAGGCAGCAGACAACAACATCTGAACAAAAAGCAACCACATGATTGTGCACGTCCATCTGCGTAACTTTGCTCTCTGGCCTCTCACAATAGTTTTACAAATACACCTCCTTCTCTAGCATGGACTCGGCTGTTCTTCCTGCTGATAATCATCACTTCCTGAAAAAACACCCACATTCCACAAGCAACCACTCTTGGCATAGGATTTCATTACTGGATACATGGACCAAACAAAATAGCACTTTGAAAAGATTTTTGGATTTTATTTAAATAGGGTGGCTGGTATGAGTTACTCAGCAGTGTAATATTGATTTGTGGCGTTTAGCTCCAGCTGGGAGTCCTGTGTGCAGAGATTTCCAGCCAGCAGGCAAGCTGAGATAAGAATTAATTATGAGAATTAAACAGCAGAAAGATAATTACGTTTTTTTGTACTACCCTGTGGAACATTGTGTGTTTCTGCTGTTTATTTTTGTTTAATGACCTCATGAGGTCTGGTACATTCTTGTCTGACCAGTCACCGGCTGGTTGGGAAACCTCTAAACACACGATTGCCTGCTTGAGCTAATATCGCTGTATAGACATTACAACTGGTAACTCAAAAGACTAAATGATAAAAAAAAAACACTATCTCTTTATGTGGTTTATGTTGGTGCCCACATGTAGCCATGTGCAATGTGTGGCCTGTGTGTATTTAGCCTTCAAGAAAGAAGAAAGAGCAAATCTATATCCACTTCAACATATGTCATAGGACATATTGGACTCCTCAGAAGAGATATGTCTCGAAAGTCATTCCCACTCCCTATTGTACGTTCTGTCAACCTGAACAAACTGGAACTTTCCTGCATATGGTCTGGGAGTGTGAACAGGTGCATGAGTTCTGGAATAAAACAACATCAATAATATCTGATGTGATAGGATGTTGACGTCCTCATTGTTTTGTTACTTAATGAAGACTCTAAATTACACCTGCTTGGGAGACAGAGGAAGATTTGGCTAGCCGGCTCAACTGCAACCAAGAAAATGATAGCTCAACGCTGGCTCCCCCACACTCGCTTTGTATAAAACAGTGGTTAATGTATTTTCTAGACATAGTTATGCTGGAGCTCTCTACGGCAAGGATTAACAAAGCTAAATCATCAACTCAGCCTAGGGGAAAGCGCAGCAGCACAAGTATCAGACGTAATGACCTCAGCCCCACAAGAACCAGAGGAGAGTGATTAGGCAAGGTATGGCTTTTCTTTGTTTGTTTTGTTTTCTTTGAGACCGCAGAGGGTGCGGGGCTGTGAGAGGGTTTTTGTTCTTGTGTAATTTATGTTTCTCTGTTTTGTGCGCCATCTGACATTACCGGTCATACATTGTGGAATTTGTTTTGTATGTCTGAACGATATAAATGGTGCTAATAAATGTAAATCACAAAAAAAGAAAAAAAAGAAAGCGGGATTGTAGGTCTGATGTGATGTGTCGCTCATCCCCTCACCGTCTTCTCGTCGTTCTCAAAAGCCTCACGGGCCTCCTCATAGGTGCAGATCTCCTCGCGGCACTCCCTCTGGATGTTACCCTGCTTCATCTCCTCCAGCAAGAAGTTGGCCCTGCGCAGCCGGTGCAGCACCGAGTGGGCCGCGTCCGCCGGCAGGAACACTGAGAGGGGGCAATAGCGGAGGAGTGAAGGGGGGGAGAAAAAGACAAGGGCAGAGAGGAGGAAAGGATGAAAGATTGAGAGATGTGTGAGAAAAGAAATGCATGAATCAAGATCACAAGCAGAGACAAGAAAATCAAAAGAGACAAAAAGAGGAAAGTAGGGGTGAGTCGGTAAGCAGAACAGCATGGGGAGGAAGCAAAGCGGGGAACATTTAAACAGAGAGAGTGTATTGAAAGAGAGAGGAATGAAGCAGAAAAAGGAAAACAGGATAGAGATGCCAAAAAAAGGCAAAAAAAAAAGGAGAGGAAGAGAGGTGGGGACTGAAACAAAGGCAGTAGAGCAAAGCTGAGCGCTGCACAGTGCCCACATTTCTGCATAAAAACAAAAGCTCCTTTGATTTAGGCATCCATCCCTGGGCCACATAAGACAAACTAGAGGATTGAAAATGCATAGAGAGACAGAGTGGCCTTCTGTTTCACACATCCAGGACATAAACTCTATCAGAAACTGCACACAAGCTGCCACAACATGCCCTGGAATGTGATACCAAATTAAAAAGTAATGGCGTCCGTATTACTCATAAGTTTAGGGATGTGATCAACACATCAACACTTAAAAAAAAAGCTGAACATAATTATGGGCAAAATGCAGGAAACCCCCTTAGGAGAGAATGGGTATTGTGTGCTTATAACAAGAGAAAAAACCTGAAGAGTCACATTCCAACAACTAACTCGAGCTTCACAAACACACATTGAACATTTCTTTTCTTTCCTATTGTGAATATTACACAATAGGAACGAAAAAAAAATAAGAAACTGGAGAGGCGTTTCTGATAAAGTTCATGTGAATTTCTCTGCCTGTGGAGTAAAAGCATAGCTTCACACTTACCACTCCCCATGATTCCTACGAGTCTGTTTAGGGTGATTTATCTGAAGAGAATCAAACACACACATGAATGCACAGCTTTGATCCTGCCGTTACATGTCAGACAATAATTACCCAAGACCATCTTTTAAAAACCACACCTATTTCTTTGTTTCTTTCTTAAGATAAACAGTTATTTAAAGCAACAATATCCTAATAACTTATGAGACTAAAAGGGAGTTAATGTCCAACATTGTGACCATGCAATACAGGGAAGAGCATCTGATTTTACCCAGATCGACATTATGACATTTTTCACTTTAAAATTCCTTTAAAAAAAAAAAGTTGATTTAAAAAGGACGCTATGCGTTAATGCAGGGCATAACAACAGCACAGCCGTGGGAAAACACCAACACCGCTTTAGTCAACATGTCCTACATTTTTTGGGACGAATTATAACAAAATGAATGCATAACAACATAACGGTTCGTAGCTACCCGAAATAGATCATCAGCGGTGGCAACATCACTAACAAAAACGCCGCCGCCCCGTTACACAAATGATAAGAGACGGGACAACCACTGGAAGCTAAAACAATGTTAGCTAAGCTTCATTGCGGATACAAATGGTCTATTCTCGTCCGTATGAGTAGCGCTGTTAGCTATGTATGGAGCTGGTTAACGTGTATTGACAAGCGGGGGTGATTTGTAGGATCAGTGCGTCTCCAGCTTCGAATGCGATTTAACGAGCGACACATGATTCAAACGGCCGGATATCCTGACACAGAGGTCGATAGAAGGACCTCCGCTGAATATTACAGGCTTTTACCTCGCGTCGAAACCTTCTGTTAGTATAGAAATAAACTTTATCCCTTCAGCTCACCTCTTTTCGTCCTAAAAATGCGTCCTCACAAACGCTCCCTCGGTTTCTCTGCTGCCTGTGTGTTGCTCTGTATGGTGCGCAGGCGCATAGCTCTGTTTGCCTACATGAAGTGCCCCTTCCCTTTAATTAAAGGGGCAGAGATCTATTAGATCAACATACCATTTTCCATTGTCCCAACTTGGATGTTAGAGGAGTGAGGTAGATATGCACCTTTTAGAGTGTAAAAAAGAAAAAATTACAGATAGGATTCGGGTAAGTAGTAGAGGAACGTTATTATACACTCACCTAAAGGATTATTAGGAACACCATACTAATACCGTGTTTGACCCTATCCTATCAATATGGGCCAACATTTCTACAGAATGCTTCCAGCACCTCATTGAATCAATGACAGAGAATTAAGGCAGTTCTGAAGGTGAAAGGGATCCCCCTCACCATTACACCACCACCACCAGCCTGCACAGTGGTAACAAGGCATGACGGATCCATGTTCTCATTCTGTTTACGCCAAATTCTACTCTACCATCTGAATGTCTCAACAGAAATCGAGACTCATCAGACCAGGCAACATTTTTCCAGTCTTCAACTGTCCAATTTTGGTGAGCTCGTGCAAATTTGTAGCCTCATTTTCCTATTTTTAGTGGCGATGAGTGGTACTCTGTGGGGTCTTCTGCTGATGTAGCCCATCCTCCTCAAGGTTGTGCGTGTTGTGGTTTCACAAATGCTTTGCTGCATACCCCGGTTGTAACGAGTGGTCATTTGAGTCAAAGTTGATCTTCTATCAGCTTGAATCATTCGGCCCATTCTCCTCTGACCTCTAGCATCAACAAGGCATTTTCGCCCCCAGGACCGCTGCATACTGGATGTTTTTCCTTTTTCAGACCATTCTTTGTAAACCCTAGAAATGGTTGTGTGTGAAAATCCCAGTAACTGAGCAGATTGTGAAATACTCAGGCCTGTCTGGCACCAACAACCATGCCACGCTCAAAGTTGCTTAGATCACATTTATTTTCCATTCTGACATTCAGTTTGGAGTTCAGGAGATTGTCTTGACCAGGACAATACTCCTAAATGCATTGAAGCAGCTGCCATGTGATTGGTAGATAATTGTATTAACAAGAAATTTAACAGGTGTTCCTAATAATCCTTTAGGTGAGTGTATGTTTGTTAAAATATATCTGATGCTTCAAAAAAAGATAGTAAAGTAGGAGTAGCTTTCATTATCCCAGCTTTGAATGTTATGTCAACTAAAAGAACAAGTAATAATATCAGTGTGGGAGAAATGTTGGCTATTCTTTTAGCCCTTGAGTGTGTAGAATACAATAAACCAAGCAAAGTGTTAATAGGATCAGATTCAAGCAGTGCACTAACCAGTTTCAAAAACATGCAGTCAGAAGCAAGACAGGACATAATGTTAGTATAGCTGTTTAAAACTAACTAACTAACTACTAATAGGAATTCATCTGGATTCCAGCCCATATAGGAGTGGACGGAAATGAACTGGTTGACAAATTAAATATGGAAGTAAACTATAGTCAAGATGAAATTAAAGTATAATTATAAGTAGCAAAAGGATTAGCACAGGGAAGCTAAAGCTAGAATGGTCTACAGTATTCAAAAGAAGGTAGGAGAGAAGGGAATATAGCAGAAATAAAAAAAGAAGAGAACATAATTTCGAAAATGAGATTTGACATACTGGACTAAATAGTACGCTTAAAATAATTGGGAAACATGAAACTGGTATATGTGAGCACTGGAAACAGTAGAGCATGTAATTATACATTGTCCTAAGTACCAGCAGGAAAGGATCATTCTGAAAGATTTATAGATTTAATATTAAAGAAACTGAATTTGTAAAAAAAAAAGAAAAGAAAAAAAACATGGCTTATTAGAAGAATATAAGGTTTATAGTAGTAGTAGTAGTAGAAGTAGTTGTAGTAGTAGTAGTAGTAGTAGTAGTAGTTGTGATTGTAGGCTATTCTGATCCACACTCCATTTCAGAAGGTGGCAGTAATGCACACCAAAAGTTGTTTGACAACATGTAAAAAAAACATCACAAGAAGAAAATCAACACATACTGACAGCATAATTTCAACTCACATAATAACTTTAAAATAACTTCATAAAACAACGGAATTCAAACAATGCCTTAACATAAGGTATTATTAATGCATACTAATTACTGTAAGATGAATAATCAAAACCAACATTGTTTCACATCATTGCTTCAAATTGAAAGGTTAAACTTTTAAATTAATTGGGAAGAGTACATGCAAGGGTTATTGACCACTGTCGGCTATTCATTTAAACTTTGCATGTAGTTACCACACATAGGCTAACATGACATCATTTCTCAGAAACTTCAAATAAAAAAACAGTGTTATTATAGGCTAGTTAATGTTGTTGATGTCTTCAAATCTTATGGATCTGATCGATGTGCATATTTCCACCAAACTTTATTTCTATTGTTTGGTTTAAAAAAAAATTTATGTTTAAATAACCAAATCTTTTCTTTTGTTGTCATGGTGTTTTATAGTGGCAAATTATCTTTATTCTTAATCTTTTTTTTCATTTTCATTTCCAGTACAATTGATGTCCTCAGTTAGCCTGACAAGCCAGACCCACATCAAGATGTTGGGTCTTAGCAATAGAATAGCGCTACAACCAACCAGAGCAACGAAGAAGGAAGAGAAGCTAGTTGATAGATTAAACTTTTGCCGTATCCGGTCGGCAAAACTCCGAACACATCTTCCTTTTTAAGAATGTTCTTTGTTCTTTTCTCAAAGAAAAGCTTAACTCCAAGTCTTCCAGAAGACTGCTGTTCCCAGCAGCAGCAGCAGCCATAAGCCCGCCCACCGACTCTATACACGATGTGATTGGCCTGACTAGAATTTGTTTTTTCCAGCTCGCAAGCCAACGGAGAGTGCCTAGACCCCCCTGGCTGCAAATTAAATTTGCTGCCGCTAGGGTGCGTCTAGATTTCTAGGATAGTCCTCAGTAATATGAACATAAAATGAATCATTGATATTTTAGATTAGATATTATTGTGAAAATTGTTGCTGTTCTTGTAAAGAACAACTTTAAAAAATATTTTAGTATTAGCCATTTAGTGCAGCAATATCAATCAATCATGGTGGAATGGATGGTAAAAAGTGGAATGTCTAATCCTAGTTAGTTGGGATAGCTGTAAAATGCATTCAAAAAGGAACTGACTGCAAAAACAGTATCACCTATCATTATGTTGAGTTTGTGTAACCGTTGTGATTTTCATGGTCTTGAAGACTGAGAAAAGAATCCAACTCCAATTAATTGTCATTATTTATTAGTAAACAATATATGTATTGGTGGTATTTGCCTCACATTCCTCCTTTTTGCTCACATTATTCAGCTGTGGTGCACTGCCAGCCTTATTGATGGCAGAGGGAGAGACAACAGTTATCAATTTTGGCTGTGTATTGACTGTGTGTGTTCCTGTTTTTACTCACTGAGTCTCTACTGATTGCAATCTGTAATCATCAGTAATGATGTTGAAAGACTTTGCTGCCAGGAACAGTTGACCTACACTCCTGTAACTCAAAGACACACACACACACACACACACACACACACACACACACACACACACACACACACACACACACACACACACACACACACACCAAAACTGCTGTTAATTCACAGCTCTGAACTCTGAGTGATTTTTCGTGTGTGTGTGTGTGTGTGTGTGTGTGTGTGTCGTTGTGCGTCTGTGAGTTAATCAATATGAATTAATTCCAAGATTCTTCCCTAAGGACAAAGGATTAGCTAAGTTAAATTAGGAAAAAAATGAGCTGTGTAAGCTTCCGTCAGAACAGGGTGTGCGTGTGTGTGTGTGTGTGTGTGTGTGTGTGTGTGTGTGTGTGTGTGTGTGTGTGTGTGTGTGTGTGTGTGTGTGTGTGTGTGTGTGTGTGTGATTAAACAAAGTGTAACCTGATGAGAGGTAGGGTAAAGTGTGTCGCAAGAGAAAAGCAGTGATCCACTGAAACAAAAGTAGAGTTAGATGTTAGATAATTTACTTGTCAGAAAACAGGATGTTTTGCATGGTGTTGGCTGTATTTTGTGGATGCATTTTGCCAATTTTCCACATTACATAGGTTTACATTTTCTTCCCACAAAGTAGAGCAGCAAAACCTCTAAAACAGCATTTGACAGAAAACAATGTATGTTATATTAAACTTTGAAATTAAAAAGTTGATCAAGCAGGTTTTGTCTGTGCATGCGATTGTAGTCAACAAGAGATTTTAATTGCATCCAGAGGGGATAATGTGACTGGGTGATATATAATATTTAAAAGAAAAATGTCAGTTTGTGATGACCAGTATTAATAGATAATAGTACAGTTATGGATTGTGGCAAGTTATACCTTTGAGTGCCCCGATTTCCCATCAAGTTGCGTCTACTTCATGTCATTAAGTGGTGTCTTCATTTCCCAGAAGGCCTTTTGAAAATAGCTAACAGACAACAGGATAGGAAAAAAACATTTCTTACAGGTGAAAAGTGTTGAAAGAGAAGTGTTTTCCTTTCCTTGCTAATTCATTAGTCACTGTTAGAGTTAAAGAAGTTGAGAGTTGCAGTTCAGCACTTAGAATCCTACAAAGAAGTTGTTATCCACTTTCATAGCACCTATATTGTGTAAATCAGTGTGGTTGTCAAGGAGCATAATCAAAATACACCACCGGCCATCAATGCAAAGCCACAGATCTCACAGACTTCTGTTTTCTGTTATTCTTACTGCATCAGTGATTTATTAAGAGAGAGAGAGAGAGAGAGAGAGAGAGAGAGAGAGAGAGAAGAGATGCTGATTATGTCGAATAGTTCTAGGCACTAGGACCCAGCAGGTGCAGCACCGAGCTATTTCAGTGTTCTGCATCCAGTCCCGTCAGCAGAGCAGAGTGCTGGTCTCTTCGCGACGCGGAGTGAGCGGCAGCTCCCCATCCTGCTACCCACAACACGGCACGGGAAGGGGAGACGACCACATCTTAAACCTGACTAATGTTGCGGATTTGACAGACCCCAAAACACATATGTTCTTCTTCTTCTTCTTCTCTCTTTTTTTTTTTATGAATAAGATACTTTAGATATGGCTTCATCCGTGAGCGGCACAGAGGAGGTCCGGGTGTCGCCGTTGACGCCCCTGAAGTTGGTGGGACTGGTGTGCGTCTTTCTCGCCCTGTGCCTGGATGTCGGGGCCGTGTTGAGCCCGGCGTGGGTCACGGCGGATGACCAGTACTACCTATCCATGTGGGTGTCCTGCTGGAAGCCCGTGAGCTCCGCGGAGTGGTCCTGTAACAGCACGCTGACCACCGGTGAGACAGACGCTCATGTGCCCAGACACACTGACTTATTGAAGCCGATGGGGTGATGCGCCACCATGTTGTTTTGGAAGTTTTAAACCAGTGGCCTGTTGTAGTTTTCGGGAGGTTTCACCCTTGAAATGGCAGATTTTCGGGTTGCAGACAGACACCCATATTCATATTCAAATGACAGAGTCAGATGCACTGCACTCAGGGATAACAAAGGGTCCCCGCAGACAGAGCACTGCTGAACCAATCTGTTCTGTGGGTGAGAATTATACCACATCACCCAAGAGAGTGCTAAATGTTAATTACTTTATAATGAGCTATTGCCTGGTTAATTTAAACTCCAGATTTTTTTTTTTTTTACATGAAATAAGATAGTGAACAATGGGCTGCACATCACTGCTTTCAAAGTGGGAAATAAAAAAAATAAGTGTAGAAAATGTTTATCCTTGAGTGTCAAAGTCTGATGAATAAGACATCTTTGCCTTTTCTATCTAGGCTAGTTAACTTTTCTTCAGAAACAGTGCGCCACTGAATGATGTGGGAATTTTGCCTGACCAGGAGCGGTCCAGCTGGGGTTTCATTTGGCCTTTTGTTACTCACAAAATGAGCCTTTGTGTGGGTTTCTTCACCGGCCAAGAAGCAAGGGCAACTCAGAGTAGAGAACTCCCCAGAGATCCAGATGTCTGAAGATTAGTAACCAGGGAAACATGTGAAGCACTCCAGAAATGCTGATTTTCCTCTATTAAGGACACTTCTTTATGGAGTCCCCATGAAGGTTTTTTTCTGGAAGCATTTCATATTTCCATCACAGCCAATCATTCAGGAATAAAAAGGGTGGTTGAGAATTGGCCATTATATGAACAGCTTCAACAACAATCAATCATGACTTCAGGAAAACATTTATTCATATCTGACAAAATCTAATGCAGCCCTGCAATTTGTAATATTTGTTTTTATTGAGACTGATTCAACTCTGGCACATTTTTAGGCCACAGATTGTGGTATTGCTGTATAAGGTTACACTGGATTGCAAGGTGGACAAAATAACAGAAACACTTTACAGTATAACCCAGTCCAGTACAAACACCACAAACTATAGCCTAAAAAGGATGAGAAGAAGTAAAAGCTCAAAGCGTTTTAAAGGTATGTTCACTGCAAGGCTTTTTATGGGGTTGTATTGCTTTTTCGCGTTTTTTCTTGTGTCAAAAGTCAAAATATTGTCAAAAATGACAATATTCAGTGCTAATCAGACTTGCTATAGCCTGATTAGCACTGAATATTGTCATTTATCTCAAAAGTGATTATTATCAGCATAAAAGTTATCTAAACTCTATTCTGCAAAATGTGGGTTTACTACAGCTTCTTTCATTTCTTTGTGTGTGTGTGTGTGTGTGTGTGTGTTTGTGTGTGTGTGTGTGCGTGCGTGCGTGCGTGCTTTTATATTTCCTTTTTTGCTGCGCCTGACCTCCTCCTGTCTGCTGAGTAGTGAATTGTGTTTTTGTTAGTCTGACAAAATGTTTTCTTTCTGTCTGAGAGATGAGTAACTGTGGGTCATGCTGGCCCCGATCCTCCTCTGTCAGCGCAGACAAAGTGCACTTTGGTGCCATATAAAGACATGCAGTCTCAGTGTCAGCTCTCAGCAGCAGGAGCAGCAGCAGCAACATACCACAGTAAATGCACACAGCAAACTGCCCATTTCCTCAGGCGTGTGCTTGGCTAGGCTTATTGATTTGAATCCCAGTAATCACTTTCTACCCCCCCTTGCTAGCCCCCCAATATTTACTCAGAGTCATGCTCTGGGCATTCAATAAATCCTGTTAAGTTTGAAACACCAGCTGGCCACTCAGATGTTTTGATCTTGTTCTGCAAGGCCTTCATGTATATGTGCTTGTGTGTTGCTGGTAAAATAATATGCAGTGTGAATTAGAAAGCAGATGAGACTTCATTGCCTTATGAAGTGTTTAAAATATACCGACAGAAATAGTAACTCCTCTCTTTCAGTTTCTCTCTAACACATACACACTTGGGCAGAGTGTCGGAGGTCACGTATAAAAGAGACAGACTCTACAAGGGCTAGGAATGTGGAACGCTCGTGCAAGAGCAGTGTGTGGATCCCAGGTCGGTGCGAGATGAGGGGACGAATGTGGAGCCAGTGTGTGAGCGAGCCCAGCGCAGTCAGACGCAGTGATGCCAAAGCATATTAATAATGTAATACGTTATCCATCCCGTTTTTGGGTGTCGGTCTTGTCTTTGAGGGAGGTCAGAGCTTTTGGTTACAGAGAGCTTGTAAAGGTTCAGCATCTTGCTCATCAGGTCTTGAACCAGGGACCCCTGGTTGACAATCTCCCTTTAACTTTTGCATCCTGCTGCCTTGAGAGAGTGTGACGGAGTGTGTGTGTGACAGCAAGAGAGACACTCGAGGCTTTTCTGTGACACAGATCTTCCACCATTGTCTCAGACAAAGAAACAGAATCGGGGCCCCGATGGATTCTTTCGATTAACACTTCAGCAGCGCCTGACATGCACACATGGGACCATAATTAATGCTCAGATTGGATCTTGTGTACTGTATCTCCTTTTCCATCTGTCATCATGCAGGGCTCAGATTAATAGTTTGGCGCTTCCTGCTCGTCAAAGCCTTTAAGCACCCCGACTCTGGCTGTGTTTCTTGCACAGCGTACAGGGTCTGTTCCAAATCTGAGATGAGATGACTTTCTTCCTCCTGCTGTTTTCATGGGCACACTGATAAGGCTTTCGCGCTGACGGCACCCAACTGACCGAGAGAAGATATCTCACCAGTGATATGCTTTGACAACTACAGGTCAAGTTACTGTGGCCCTTTGCTGATAGGAAACCAGTGAGGCAGCGGCAGAAAATGAAGAGGTCAGTCTCCAAGGGGGCCTCTTGTTGTGCAAGCTGGAGGTTGAAGGGAGCCGGTGCTCTGCTTTTTGTGGGCTCTTTCCAACATCCTGTGGTGACAGGGCCCATTTTTAAACTCTAAATCCTGAGCCATATTTGGTCAGAAGTAGTTAATGTTTGTTCATATTTCAGCTGCTTGGCCCCTGGAATAAAGTTTCTCTCCAACAAGAGTGGGAACTGTATTTTAAGCAGCTTATGTTCCGTCGCTTTCTCTCCGCTGGTGAATGTTTTAATGATTTTCTGACTCAGTAGAGAGGAAAAATTCTCGGCAACGCTTAATCTTTTTTTATTTCCTGGACTCCATAATAGACAATACCATGTATACTTATTAAAAAAAAAAAGACAAAACACTCTAAACTAGTATTTCAATATACATTTTTCCACCCACTGTAATATTGAATCACTTATGCAGACCCCCTTTATGCTTTGATGTTATTTTTTTTCACCCACTGTACTTTACATGATGTCCTCCTGTGTAATCAAACGCCTCATCATAATATCCTCTGCCTGTTTACAAATAGACCTCCTGTTTCCACAAGTACACAGTAAAACTACGAAAGGGACCCTTAATCTCTTAACAATAACATAGTGTCTCCCAACAATCCTCAGTTAACATCACATGGCTAATTAAGTCTCTAAAAAAAAACACGCTCTTCTGCTGAAGTGTTCTTTTCTTTGCACAGAGCAAACAAAAATCTCTCTGTTTTTTCCTTTTTTTGACATACTGTACACATTCTTATTCTGTTCACCTTTTTGTTTCCACTTTGGCATTCCAACAAAGATAGGAAAGCGAGATTGAGACGGCAGTTATTTCCAGTTGAGTGTTTTTTGGAGTAAATCTGAATGAAATGCTGAGAATGTTGCTGAGCTGGGAGGGATACTCATTATGTGAATCACCTCACTGAAGCCAATGTGCAGCATCAGGATCCGTTACTGAACGCGCTGAAATCCGTGCGTAGCCATGCGTTTGTGCATTTGTTTGTTCCTTGTCAGCCAGAAACTGCTGTGCTCAGTTCAAGGTTTCACTGCATGGTTCTCATTCTTTTTCTTTTTCTTCTGCCACTAGCTATGGCTGAAATCAAAACATTATGAGCCATCAGCAGCTTCTCAGAATACACTCAGAGTTGTCTCAGCCTCCGAACCACAAATAGTTTGTGTTTACACTGTGGTAATTCACCACAAATGTTAGTGGGTGGATTCATTTTTCTCTTGTGTGAGATTGAGCATGGCGGTGTTACCGTGGCTCACCAATATGGCCTGGGAAGGGCTCTGTCTTTTTATTCCTCCTGTCAACAGTGCAGACACGGCTCTCCAGAGTAACCTCGTTTTAGCTACCTATGTCACTCTCTATCTCAGTGTGATTTCATGCCTTTCCTCCCTCCCTCCTCTCTGTCCCTGTGTGTTTGTCTCAGACTGGCAGATAGCCACACTGGCCTTGCTGTTGGGGGGGGCGGCCCTCACCCTCATCTCTTTCCTTGTGGCGCTGATCTCCCTGTGCTCCGGCTCCAGGAGTCGCTGCTACAAGCCGGTGGCTATCATGCTGTTCTCTGCAGGTATGTAAAGAGATTCTGTAGCAATAAAAAAACAACAAGGAAGAGCTGAAGGACAGTCCAAAAATACAAAACAATGACTGTCCAGCTTCCAAAATGATCTACATCCATTATAGCTGTCAGGGGAAAGATCAAAGGCACTTCATTCTAAAACAGTTTGAATATACGATTTTGGTGGCCATCAGAGTGCTTTGTTCCAGTTTTTGTAAGATGGTCAGTCATTGCTTTAAATCTGTATGTATTTACCATACTTATGTTGACATTAGTACCTTTTCTCTTTCCCATTGTCCTCTGCAGTGGTACTCCAGGTGTGCAGCTTGGTCCTGTTCCCCATCAAGTTCATAGAGACAGTCAGTCTGAGGGTGTACCACGAGTTTAACTGGGGCTACGGCGTGGCCTGGGGATCCACCATCTTCTCTTTTGGAGGAGCCATCCTCTATTGCCTCAACCCCAAGAACTATGAAGACTACTACTAAAACGATGTGACACAAGAGGAGAAATTGAGACTCTGTTTCACCCGGTGTCCTCTCCTGTAATAGGAACTTTCTGTCTTTTACACAGTTCACAATCACAGATTAAAAAAAACAGGAAATACAAACGCCTATTGTTAGTTTCAGGACTGGAAATGAGCTCTTCCATTTGATACTGTGAACTTGTTGTCTCAAAGACTATCCTCACACATTGGACCAAAGCCCTGTGCTCTCTGAGAAGGTTTGGCAGCAAACCTGGCTTGGAAAAAGAAATCCAACCCAGCCAGTTTAATTTGAATTTGATAATGTCAGCAATCAGATAATTCTGCATGCATCCCCTTTAAGTGGAACTCCAGTAGATCTGGGCAGCAAATCTGGAGGGAACAGATGGGTTCACTGACCCCATACCAGGACGATTCGGTGGAATACTTAACAAATCAGAGCAAAGAATGAGGTAAACTCGGGCCTATCAGGGAAGTAAGGGACCCAGGGAGGAAGATATCTTATTGAAGTAATATCACGAGGATGACAAAGTGAGGAAGACAGGGCACACCTAAGGAAATGCTACATTTCCCCAGAGATACTGTACTCTACAACTGGAACTTGGCTTAGCCTTCTTCCTCCAGTAGAGTGTAATAGATACATACTGATTATAAACAGAAGCTACCTAAGACAGTAAAAACATTCCACAGCCACCTTCCAAATTATTACATACTGGTGAGAGGGACATTTACTGGTTAATAAATAGCACACACATGTAAACAGTGGAAAAACCTTTGGCTGCTAATGTAAACCTGCAACATAACCCAAGTTATACCTGCTTTTTGATAAAAAAAAATGGTTGTAGTGTACGTATGTATGCACAATAAGCCTAATAAAGTAATATGCATTACAAGAAGACCAGTGGGAAAGAAGATGGCAAATGACCATGTCTGCTGAGTGTGTGCGCATGTCTGCATGATCATACGACCCAGCATGTGCTCACACACCTCCCCATGTGATGCCTCCTTATCTTCTTACCCTGTAGGGAATGCTCTGTGTAGTAAGCACCCTTAAGAATACACATTTCAGATAGGGAGAGGCTGTAGCATAAAAAGTATTGTAGTTATTGAAAAAAGTATGTATACTTAGTTTCTGCATCTAAATTAAGGTCCATGATGAAGTACTTTAGGACAGTGGTTCCCAACCTGGGGTCCGGGCACCCCTCAGGGGGGCGGCAAAGATCACAGGGGGTGCGCAAGTCTTTATCTGATTTGAAGTTGAGGTAAAAAAAAATATTTGCACATCTTAAAAAAATTATGATAATACACTAGAATATATAATGTATACAAAAGTCTGTATAAAACTATATTTTTGTTCTCGCTTAAAATTGTAGGCAGGCTACTTAGTAGGCCAAACCTCCGGGACCTCTTAACCTGGGGCCCTTGCTGTCATCAGGTCAGCTGCTAGCTGCTATCATCCTCGTTTTTCCTGCCGCCACAGCATCACTATTTTTTTAATTAAACACGGCGGCGAAACGTAAAAGTGCTGATAACTGCTCTGAATCAAAAAAGAAGGTAAGGCTCTATCTCGAGAGTTTCCTCAACTTCAGTTTCGGGGCCCAGCTTTTCTTAGACATGAGTAGGCGGGATGCCAAGGAAAAAAGGTTGGGAACCACTGCTTTAGGAGATGCTAGCATGAAATGTGCCGTGCATGAGTAGTGTTAGGACTATGGGCAGAAAATGGAAAGTTTCAACCTGAAGGACAGTGGGACAACAAGAGGTAAGACTTGTGGCAGCAGAAGACCTACAATGGTAATACCTGTCTTCTCAAACCTGACTTAAAAACTTCTCCAAATTCATCTTGCAACATTAGTGAAAGTGAGCGTGTGCATGCCACTACATTTTGCTGCTGTATTTCTGATTCCCCCTGGTTTGATTACTTGCATAATAAACATGTACTGGAAAAAATAAAAAAGTATGGTTGGTTCATGTGGGAAAAAGGAGCATCTGTGAATTATTAAAAAAAAACCTATGCAGACATGCCAGCTGTGCGTGGCAAAGTCACATAGAATCAGCTCCTTTATTAACTACAGCAAGTTGAGGCATTTGCACAGGAAATTAACATCTTCTGAACACATAATACACGGTGGCACAATATGCATAAAAGTACCAGGAATATACTCCTATGCAAATGTCTTTAGTGTTCATCTTTCAGTGAAATTAGCTCTAATACAGAGCCTAATACAGTGTACAGTCTACATTTCGCATTAGTCAGAATGTATATACCATTGCTTTCATTGTTCCACTGTCAGAGAGGGAGTTACAGGACCTAGATTAAAGTGGAAGTGCCTCCATTTTGAGTTCAGGAATGGGAGCGGTTGTGTAAACAGGGCAGTCACTGTTTCTGCGTGGAATGTTCTCTAGGTAAACCGTAGCTCCTGCTCCTCCTCAATTGCTTCAACCTTTCCGAAGCTGCGACCCACCAACTGCCAGAGTCGCAGTGTGTCATGTCACTCCCTCTTTTATACTTTTGCCATGAGAAGAGTCTCCAACTGTCCTGAATAAGAATCATCCTCCTCCAATTTAAAAAGAGTCAAAGTGCACAGGAGTAGTAGATGGGAGCAGGACAAGTGGGCAGAGAGGGATAGTGGCTCTTCCTCAGCAGGTAAGAGGGGCTTATATATTGATCGACAGGGGAAGACCTCTAGACAGATTCTGGAGGAGTGGGGCTTATACGATCCAAGGATTGGCATGGCATAGGGCAGGGGTGGGCAATACAGCACAGCGCTAAGCTCAGGTGTAGCGCGGCATCTCGCACTGTTCACAGCGATTGAGTGCAGGGTGGTTGAGGAAGGTGCAGCTTTCACAGTTCCACTGGGCACCTTCAAAGTCCTCGTCCCTCTGGGGCCCCGGCACTGGCTTGGGGACCTGCTCCACTTCTAACAAAAACAGAGGAGAGAAGCAGCACATGAAAAAGGTCGTTAATTCACGCGAGTCACTCAACACACGTGCGAGACATGCATTCAAGCATCAACCATTCAGTATAAACGTTGAGAGACATAGGCATTCACTAAATAACAAGGTTTCACATCTAGTTTTCATGTGAACACATTTGTGGAGACTGCCACTCACCAAAATCAAGTAAGACAAAATACTGTATGCAGGATGCAAACTCATCAGGGATGAAAACGGTGACAAGGATGCAACACCGAATTGAAACTCAGATCTGTATCTTGGAAACAGTATGAACATAGGATTCTACCCCGTAGAACATCGGTCATCTATTTTTCCTCTCTTCTTTACATATCCTCATGAAAATGTCTCATGACTCACTTTTATGTTCTGAAAACTGCGCTGACAAATTCTCGCCTTTCTTTCCAGGTTTGGGCGGCACAACTGGACCGGGCTGAATGTTGTCATAAAAGTTGTTCATTGCTTTTGGATCAAACTTCCCTGTGGAGGAAAGCAGAAACCAGATACAGACGTTTGTTTAGAAGTGTCCATCCCGACCAGAGGTCCAATCAGTCCGATCAGTTTCCAGCTATTCTCTTTGAGCCTCTTGACTGACTGCCGTGTTCAGACCGAACTATGCTTTAAAAAGTCCCTGGTATATGCTAACAGGTACTTTTTTTTAGCACCACCTCCGTCGAGGTTCCAAGCGAGCTGAGGCGATACCAAAAAGGTGACGTGAAAACCTGCAGACTACCGATTGGTCGGAGAGAATCGGCACTAATCACTGCGTCATCATTGCTAGCGCCAGACGGGGGTGTCCTGAACAAACCCGCCGTTATTAAATAGTTTAGCCAGCGGTGTTTTTTTTTTTGCTGCCTCCAGCTTCTTTTGAAACAAAATTTGTCTTCTGGCTGTGGCAACAACAACACACCTTCCACGTTCTGTGTGTGTGTGTGTCGCGTTAGGTCACGGCAGTTTCCTGCGGCGGCGCTATGACGATGGATGGAATTTCTCTAGCTCAATAAGCTGCTTTGTGAAGCTGGGCTCCACACAGATCACTCACACGAATTACTGTTTTTCAGTGGCTGTTTGTCACAACAATGACCACAATTAACACCATTTTTCAGAGACCTATGTCAACATCCGTCCATTCGACTTTTCTCTAAAACAACTGTGAATTTTGGCTATTGAAAAAATTGGTCACAGCCCCAAATAACAGTAGTCTCCAAAAATAAAAAAAGCCAACAAAGTTAAAATAATGTGTACTTAGATAACAGGAACAGTGATAAATAGATATGTAACATTTACATTGAAACTTTAACTTAACATTTTAACATTGAAAGAAATACAATGCACTCAAGAAGCGCAAGTTTAAACCTAGGGGCTGACCAGAAAATACATTATTTTGCAGCAGCTTTTTTTGCTGAAAGTTCATTGACGGAGTAGGCCATCCTCAAAAGTGTGAGAGGGGCACTGGTGAGTGAAGTCAGCGTTCGAAGGCTCAGAGGAGAGACATTTATCTCACACACACACACACACACACACACGCACACACACACGCACACGCACACACACACACACTAACAACTACTGTCCGGGTGCTTCACCATTTGCAGCTTTATGGAAGAGTGGCAAAGAGAAAGCCAGTGTTAAAAACAACTTGCATACATGCAGGGTCCAGAATTAGCACCCGCCACTCGCCAAATGCGAGTAGAACTCTACAGTATGTTGGCGAATAAAATAAAATAAATGAGGTCAGCCGCCATTGGCGGGTTACTGATATAGGATTTCACTACAAACGGTCATCACCACAACACATTAGTTGATTGACCACGTTTGGTTTTGCATCGACTCTTCACACTGGTGGCGACATGCAACGTATGGCTGTCAATTATTGTATCACAATGCTTTGACCCTCGTTGTCCACCGTTGCTACGCTTACTTTATCAAGCCAGGTACCACAGAGGAGAATTTTGCGCTAACCGCAAAAGAGTCTGCAAGTATGTGGCCGTACATTGCCAGAGTAGACCAACCTAAAAGGAAAAATGAAGAGCACAGTGGAAGTACGATTAAAATAAAATTTACAGAGAAGTGGCGCTTCACAGTTAAGGGGGTGAGGAGAGATTGGCTTTTTAGGACAGCAACGCCAATATATTGAGCTGCAGCATTCGCTGCAGGGACTCGACAAATAGAACCTGCTCTTTTGTTTGTGTTGATTTTTATCATATGCATGGCAGGTTGAAAAATATTTTGGCCGGTAAATTTTTTCAGTTTACCAACCACTGGCAGATAGACCAAAAAGTTAATTTTGGACCCATGACACATCGGCCAGTGTTTGCCAAAAGGCATTTGGAAGACTGAAACAAAGTGGAAGAACTTTCTAGGAAGACCACAATCCAAATGTTCAGTGGCACTGGGCTGACTGCAAGTAAACTGGTCACACTCATGAGCCTGCTGCCAGTTAGACTGTTTCAGCTTCCAAAAACACCACTCCTGGTAAATATATAAAGCACTGAAACTCATTTCCATTTACACTGTAATTCGGGGCATATTAAGGCAATGATGTTGTTAATTAGGTAATCAACAAGGATCAAGTCAAACACTGTGCATGGGCCCAATGAGGGTCAACCTTGGATCGGCCGTGTCCTGTCATGGACCAGCCAGTCATTTTAGAGCGCTGCATCTGTATGCAGTGTGATGGAGCCTCATCCATCACTTTGGACCCAACACTGTCTGCTTCTGGGCTTGGCTTTTTCAAGATCAATGCTTTCAAATAAATCAGAGACACACTTCAAAGGCTTATGTGTAGGAATGTGCATTTGTGTGTGTGTGTGTGTGTGTGTGTGTGTGTGTGTGTACCTCTAGACTGCAGTAGATCTGTCTCCTTCAGGGTACAGTCGATATCAATCTGAAGCTGTCTGTTCAGACTCCGCAATCGGGTCATCTCTTCAGGCTGCAACCGCCGCAAACACACAACCCAGTTAGAGTAGACAAAAATAAACCCCAAATATTCCCCATCCCTCTGTTAAAACTTTGTCTTGCCATCAGAAATTGTTTTAAACTTCAATTTGTAGGATAAAATAGAGCAATTATTTCTTATTTTTGCATTTTGGCTGCACCTGGAATACTAAGTGGAATAAAGTTTGATTGTTTTTAAGATCAATTTGATAATTTTTCTGCCTTTTGAACAGCACACATGACTAAGTCCAAAGCCTGCTTCAAACCCAGAGTCAGTCAGGAGCAATGTAGCTGTTATAGCCTACAGAGCTTTCATGACTATGGGATTAAAACATTCCGGATGCGGAACTTGTGAAATAATCATTTAACAGCATTTTGTTGTACGTTACCTTTTATGTGCATGTGAAAAAGTATTAAAATTAGTCCTTACTCTGGGTATAAGACTGGAGGAGTTGACTCGTCGAAAGCGTCTTTGAAGGGCGTCATATTCCATATTGTTGACATCGGCCTTCAGGTTCTCTAGTTTCTGCTTCTCCAGTAGCAGCTCCTTCATTAGACGCTCCATCCTGGCCCGCTGGTGGAGCAGGAGAGCTGGAGGGAAACACACCAAAAACAAAATGCTTGAAATTCAAGAATGAAAAATACAATTTTTATAGAAAACCTTTTCTCACTCTAGTGCTCTACTCTATACTAACGCTGACATAAAAAGGTAATAAAACACTGACATACCACAAACTACAAAATGTATATGTCTGGGGAGAAAGTCTCAAATATGATAGCAAACTATGCCAACAAGATCACCATTAAACACCACAAATTGATAAACACTTCGTCATAGTTTCAAAAAATATTTCAATTTTAAACGTAAAGTGTGAGGATTACTGACAATTACGGTAGGATTGGTCCACCAATACACAAAATAGTCATCAAATTCTAAGATGACATGCATCTATAAACTTTGCTCAACAACAGTTTCATGCACACCAGCAGAAAAGTCTTCTAAGATGAAGTCAGCTATTCTCAGACTAAAGGCTTTGGTCTCGTCTTTATTTTAAACAACACAGCCCCAAACACACATCCAATGTCAACTCCAACTGGAAAACAGTATTGACAAAAAGTCAAAACTGCAGAGCAATAGAAAAAAACAAGAATCACCTACCTTGTGTATAGGCATAGTCATCAGACCCTGAGCTTGAACGTCGGGGCATATGCTGAAACTGACTGACAATGTTCCCTGGCAGAGCAGAGATGGGCAGGATGGGTGCAGGGGCAGCGTTGTGCTCCCCTTGGTCTACTATGTTGAGAAGAGACTCCGCTTCGGCAACAGGAGGTGAGCTGAGTGGCCTCTGGGGCTGGCCTCCTGGGGACACTTTGATTTTAAAGGTGTATGCTGACTGGCCCGGTTGAGGAGAGGAGGCAGGCCGAGGTCTTGCAGGACTGGGATGTTGCAGATACATCCCAGGGTGGAAGGATGCCGGGCCTGCAGGTCCAGTCATAGTGATGCCCCTCGAGGGGGAGCTGGGCGAGGGGCTGGTGGCCATGTAAAGTGCTCCCTGAGGATGTGGGGTGTGCACAGGTGAGTTGCTGCGAGGTCGTGGACCCTCCAGGGTAATCTCTATCTGGTTCTTGAGGCTTTTTGTGTGGTAGGGCCTGTAAACAGCTGGCTGTGCCTGGGGCTGTTGCTGGTGATGGTAGGGCATGCTGGGAATGGTTGGGGAGCTAATAGGGAGAAAGACATATTGCTGGTGCTGGGGTTGTGGCTGGGGCTGTGGCTGGGGCTGTGGCTGGGGCTGAACCTGATGCTGCGGGGAGCTGTAAGGCGAGCCGTATGTGGGAGTACTGTAGGGGGACTGCTGATGCTGATACACAGGTGCCCCTGAAGAGGACCACGGTGCCGGCTGTGGGCTCTGGGAGGGTGAGGGTCTCATATACAGGGTGGTGTTGGTGTTTGCGTAGTGCCCTGGGGGGATCTGCAGAGCCTGTGGGACATTGGGTATACTTTGCTGCGAAAGTGTGACTGTTATAGGGTTCATAGAGTAACGTGGGACAGGGGCGTATGTGGGAGACATGCCCTGCATTGTTGGTGGAGGAGTGGGAGTGCTAGCCGAGCGGCTCTGATCATTCATGAAGAAAGGATTATAACCCGGGGAGGGGGCCATGGTGGCAGGGGCTGACAGTGGCTCAGGGTAGCTGGGCCTCTGGGGTTCGATGTGACTGTCACTGGTACTGTGTACAAGGGAGCGTCCTACTCCTGCTGCTCCTCCATTTGCCTTGCTTGCCTCTGAGCCTGGGTATCCCAGGCTAATGTGTAGCATGTGGTTTCGATTTAATCGCCCCTCCTCTGGACTGTGATGGAACTCCCCATACAGGTATCTGTTACTCTCCTGAGCCAACAAGCGGCAGCATAGATCCAGGTTATTGTTGTTCTGAGACAGCAAAGGAGAACAGTGTCAGTCATTCAGTGTGGATCAGTCATAAGTGATAATACTACCGGTTGGTAATCGGGTAGGGCAAACATAGAGAGATATCCTAAAACAAAACAACCTTCTACCCAAGTGTACATTGCACAACATTCTCCAACAGCTTTTCTAAATATGTACAGGAATACTAAATGAGCCGTGTAACCTTCGGTCAGAACAGAGTGTGTGTGTGTGTGTGTGTGTGTGTGTGTATACCTGCAGAAGGCACTGTGACACTACCCCCTCTGGGATCTCTGGGAAGAGCTGTTTGAGGTCCTGCAGGATGTGGTAGTCAGGCTGAGACCCTCCCTGCGCCATCCTGAGCCAACACAGAGAGTCACCGAGCCCAATGCTGCGAAAGCTGAAATAATCGATCCCGTCTCATCCCCTGAAGATGCAGAGATGACAGACAAAACTCAAATCCATGGGAATGTTCGCAATAATCGTATTAGCATTGTTGGCCTGCTACATTTCTGCCACACACCCAATGTGTCAGCAGTAATCGAACACATCAATTAAATAGTCTTTGTGGGGCATGTCGACCTAAAGTTTTCAAAGAGATGTGTCCAAGAAAGAGAGGAGGAACAACCGGAACATAACACACGAGCAAAGAGAAAACAAGCCAGCGTCACTGGTATTCATTCGCATTAGCACAGGAGTGCTAGCAAGGTGCCTCTCAGTCTGTTGTTGTTTGTTTAGCCATACTGTTGCACCAAGCAACGACGACATACCATAGCTAGCCAGCCGGCTAGTTCTCAGCATCTGTTAGCCTCTGTGCATCACTCAAATAAACAACCACACCGGTGTGATGTGTGGCTACGACAGGAAACAGCATTACCATCCCTGGGAGATTGTCCGATGTTACCTGTAACGTTACCCAATTCAGCAACACAACCCCCTAAACAAGTCACCTGTTTAAACAAGATTAACTTAAGTCGTCAACTGCCTGCCAGCTAACTTTGCTAATGCTAAGCGTAGCTTGGTCCTGTTGGCTGGTCAGCTGTCACAAGCCTGGGTGTTGATGGATTAGCTAGCTAGCCATGCTAAAATCAGCGAGCGTTAGCCACTAACGGCTCTATAAAACTTACCATATGTTAGGAGTCTCCCTCATGTCTCGGACCATAGCTGAGTCGCGAGGAGAGCTAATATTTTCGAATTGGTACACTGAGGTTCGTCAATGAGTTGTTTGGACTAAATAACTTATTGTTTCGCATTCCAGCGTTGGGCCCCTGCCGCTGAATTGCATACGAACAAGCTGTCTATCGCGATAATGTCAGATTTTCCCGGACCAGGAAGTTGTTCAAATTGGCTGGATGGACGCTGTGAGTGCGCATGTCTGCATGCCGTGCCCCACTGATGACCATCTGGCAGAAATGTATTCAGTTTTTACCTAATACATCCATGGGTTATACTCATTTCTATTTAAATAAGCAACAAATGTCTCCTAGAAAAATAACTTGGTCACTGTAAATACAGAGTGATTAAACATGCTGTAACATAGTACAATTTAAATATCAAGACATCAAAAATGACATTAAACATAAATGAAAACTACCACTAGGCTACTTAAGTAAAAGTATGCTGAGTCTGATCCAAGACGGTTTCTAAATATTGCATTTATCTTAGGAGAATTTTCTCAACACATAAAGGAACACTTCATCCTTCAGGTTATCACAAACATTCAAAATCAACAAATGTAAAGACGTGGTTTTCACTAGGACAGGAAGGAGATGAAAAACAGTAATCTGAAAAGTAGGCCTAAACTGTCAGACAAACAGTGGAGTAAAAAGTACAACATTTAAAATATAGTGGAGTAAATATATAAATTTGCAAAAAAAATGGAAATAGGCTACTCACATTTTAGCCTACTCAAGTTTGTGCTGAAGTACAGTACTTGAGTAAATGTACTTAGTTACTTTCCACCACTGCTCAGCTCAAAACACATTCAACATTAAATCTAATGGGCTACTATAAACACTTTTAATTCATTTTGATTTCCCTTTATTTAACCAGATGAAATTATCATTGAAATTAAAATCTTTTTTTCAAGAGAGACCTGACAGAATACAAATATTGTTATATCAATGAACACAATTCAAATAACATGAACAGGCTAAAAGACAACTACATGTTATAAAAGTATATAGACAATATCCAGTTAAAATGTATAAACAGGTATGAGTTTCCAAAACTATCAAAAATAATGTAAAAAACAAACAAACAATAAATTCAGAAGCAAACGCATTGACAAAGAAGGCTATTTTCTACTCCCTTTAAAATTGACTGGCATTCCATAATAGTTATCAGCTCTGAGTTTTCTGCACATTGTTCTGGATTATTATGGAGAAGGATGAGCTCTCAATGTAATAATCCTACCTGTAGGTCCATCCACCTCTTGCTGTGTGTGCCTCCATTAATATCATGAGTCATATTTAGCATGCATGTGTGAGTCTACAGCCTGCATGAGAAGAGATCAGTCACCTGATCTAAAGTCATTTCGCATGACTTGATAACTGGTTCTGGCACTTTGTATGAACTGACAATCACATGTGTCAAAATTTACAGAAAGGCTTTGTATGATGGAAAAAGTAGCCATGATGCTCAATATCTATTTATATGCTTATCAAGTTCATTTTTCAGTTGTTCAGTGTACTTTGGTCTAGTGTGGTGATCTGATCTGTGTGTTTTCACCAGGGGGCAGTGAGAGATCCATGAATTTGGCACAAACACTCCCACTTCAGTGACAACAACATGAACTTGGATGGATTTCTCTAAAGGAATATGTACATTGTGGTTAATTGGTTTAACAACTGAGGGAAAACACATCTTCCCTCATGATTGCTGCAGATTAAGTCAAAAACAGTAATAAGAGCATGTGACCAACTGTTGAGTGATGCACAATTATATAGTAATCTTTGATAATGCAGTGGTTGGGGTTGTGAAAGGATTGTGGTCAGTCATGGATAGCACCAGTCTCTCCATAGGCTTGTCTACAAGCCAGTAATGCAGAGTTATGTCTTGCTTATGTCAATGCCTGTTAGCTGAGAGGGCTGACAGGTTTGTGAATAGTCTCAGAGGAAGGACACAAGACCTTTTCAGAATACACTAAAAATTATTATTTGCATGTAGTGTATTTTAGCCAAATGTTTAAAATCCTATTCATAAAGGTTTGTTATTTTTGGTATGATATTGAATTAAATTACTTTTACTGTACTGTCTGTTACTGAAATGTACTTTTGGAAAACAAATAACATTTTCTCTAACTTAAAAAGGCTCACGGTGTGCCTTCAAAGCAACTTGGTAAGAGTGTGGTCTACTCTGTCTACTGGTGACACCTGTATTGTGATGGGGTTGCTTTTTCTCCTTATAACCGCTAAGCATTTAGCAGTCACAGCTGGAAAAGTATGATATGTATTCACTGCACGTGTAGTTCAAGAGAGAAACAGCTCCAATATATTCTGATGTTGGAGATACAGAGACCGCTAAGGTGAAACAAATGTTACATACTGTAATTTGCTTGTCCTCGTATTCAAGAGAATAACAGCACAACATATGTGGTTTCTAGATTGAAAGGCCTGGCCAGTCATTTTAGCAGCACTATTGTAACCTCAGTTAACCCTGTATAACTGGGCAGCTGCAGGGCAAAAGAGAATTCATCACCTACGGTGTCTGGCCAGTCTAGTCTGGTTAACTCATGCAAGCCTTCAGCAAGAACACAACAGAGAGTCCTGACACACTGAATCTCACATTAAGATGACAAAGTAAAGACATTATCGATCTAAATTGAGTGCCTGAGGAATGTGTTAATGAGAAATAGTTTTTATGGCAGTAGCATTAGGATGCTATGGTGGGCAGGAAGCTGTAGCGCCTCATCAGCTATGTGTACATTATTGTGATATATAAATTATGTTTGTGACATGGTTTGTTCAATGAATGTTTGTTGAAAATGTGTGCCGTGTGATCAGTGTATAAACGTGGAGGGGGAGCCATTGTTCACAGAAAATGTTAAGTCTTTGCTGAGCTTTTTTTGGTAATGTGGTCTGATATTTACCATGGACTAATACTGTTTAAGTAGAGGCGTGGCCAACTGGCATTGGTGTGTCCATCCACCAGCACAGTTTTGACCTGCTGAGCATATACAGTCTATGCTGCTGAGCCAGTCCACTGGAGTATCAGCATGCGTGGGTGTTTGGGCTGTACCACCACAAACATATTCATAGGGGTGTCAGGGCTGAGCTGCAACAGCTGAAGCTAGGGCCAAGTCTGACTCAGGTTAGCTGTCCATACAGTGTTGATAAGTTTCCACAACTGTGGTGCTATTTAAAGCAGTCCCCTTGTTGTCCCTGATGCCCCGCAGGATGGAGGAAGACGGAGCCCCTTTGCCCTGAGAGTTCACAGAACAGACCCCCACCCAATTTATGCCTTAATCTGAGCAGGAAGTGAGTAAATGACGGGGTGAAAACGAGCCTCTCTAAAACACTGACAAGTCTGTAAGGTGCAGATAGGCTGATCAATGTCATGCAACTATATTTCTTGTAATATTCATATGACTTCAAAAGGCTAGATTTATGTTTGCTCAATAAATCACTAAAACAATACAGATCTACGCATGTCAAATACAACGACATAAAGTGGAAGTTCCATGCTAGCTTACAGGAAGTACTCTGAGCTTGAAGTACATTGGCTGGCAGTCTTACATTACAACCAGTTTTTTTTGTCTTTTTGTACATGTTTGTTGAATTGTGTGCACCAGTAGGTTTTACTTTTTGCAATCAAGGACCTTCCAGTAGTCTTAATGTTCTTTCATCGAAGGAATTTCATCAATGGCTCTCAGGTTTCACTCCAAAGTACAGTATTAGCTGGAGCTTTTGCTCTCTTGTTCGGGGTTTCCCAAAGCCTCCAGCCCTTGACACAGCAAAAGTTGCTGAAATTATGTAACATTTGCAGTTAATTCTGACATATACCTTTAACCTATAAAGTAGTGGTTTATGTTATCATTATCAAGTGAATCATGTAATACACTGTGCCACACCAGGTTTTCAGTATATTACAATTGATTATGTAGGCAATAAGAGGTGTGCCACCTCTCAAAAACCTCTATAACATTCATAGAATACTAGAATGGGTACTTTTCTGCCTGCGGCCTGTTTGGTCAGTGAGTCAGCAGCTGTGCGTGGAGCCATTAGAGCAGACAACATGTATCTGCTGTAGAGTTTCAATTTACATCCACCCACAGAAACAGAACCACTTTCTCATCTTAGACTCATCCAACTCTGTCGGATAGTCGTACACTGTATATTCCCTAAAATATGTGACGGAATTGATGATCTCTAGATGTGACCATATTGAAAAAAAAATTTGGGCAACTCTTGGCATGATGATATGAGGTCCAACCGTCATTGCATAGCAGAGTGACAGCAATACCTAGGTTAGGCGGGGAAAACAGCCCTCTTCACTGATAAGTCGGGAATCTTGGCTCTAATAGGCCAAGAAGCAGATAAGGATAATGTCTGGTTTTAGTCCTCCCAAACATACATGAGTTTCCAGTTTCTCTTGTACCACACACCGCTAGTCCATTTTTTAAAGAATGTGTAAGATAAAAAAATAAAACATGGATTATGCAAACACAATTAACCAGATGAAATTAGCTGTAACAATAATATAAAAACAGGAAATGTTGCATGATGCAAGTCTGACATATAGGTTAGGGTATAAACAACAGATAAAACAGTTAGACACGTGTTTCTGCATACAACTACTGCCCTAAATTAGAGCATACACATTAATCCTCTAACAACTAAACAACATACATAGCCTATTATCTTATAGGAATTACACAGTGATACTGAAGGAAGTATTATGGTCACTGTAAACTCCCTGATAGCTACAGCCATATACTATTCATAATTGCAGACACACTATCAGCCTCTGCATGGTGGGTATCATGGAGATATTAAAGTCATATCAGAGAATATACATCACCTCATTAGTCAATAACCTGATATTAAAATAAACAGTTAAATCATTGCAAATTAACCATTAAAACACAACAATACTGTAGGCCCTTATTGTCCTTACAAAATTATTAGTGATTTGTAAGGACAATTATTAACAGTATTTATACAGCTGCGACTGCAAATTATCTGGATGAGACTGTGTGTGTGTGTGTGTGTGTATGTGTGTGTGTGTGTGTGTGTGTGTGTGTGTGTGTGTGTGTGCGTGTGCGTGTGTGCGTGTGTGTGTGTGTGTGTGTGTGTGCGTGTGTGCGTGTGCGTGTGTGCGTGTGTGTGTGTGTGTGTGTGTGTGTGTGTGTGCGTGCGCGCGGGCACACGAGGCAACAGCTGAACCTGCGGTAGGCGCGCGCGGAATGCAGTATCCGGTAGAAAGTAACGGTACTTTTAAGGAAACTGCTCACCGACACGCAACCAGCAGCCAGTCGAGTTGATGAACCCGGTGGTCGCATCTCGGATTGACCTGCGTTTCACTTCTTCTGGTTTATATCGATCTAAAGGATTTTAGTCAAAAACAGGAGCGACAGCACGCTAAAGAGGTAAACCCCCATTTGAATAGATTACAACATGTTGTAAGAGGAGGTTTGTAAAGCCATACAACTTTGTTCATCATTATGTAGCAAGGTCAAAGCTACATGAGTTTAACGAAAAGTTGTCTTAAACAGATCATCTCAATTTAGGCACACATCACTTACATCAGATAGCCTATCTTAAAGTGTAAATCAACCTCTTTTAAAAAAAAATATTGTGGTTAGTTAGGCTACAGTTACAGTTTGTAGTGACAGTTCATCCAAGTCCACAACAGCCTACGTATGTGATCAGGCATACAGGAACAGAACACACAAATTCTGATAGGCTGTAATAATTAGAATGATAGATATATCATATCACATTAATATATCTGCATGTGTCAAACGTGTGTGACTGTCATGATATATTGTGCCAGCTGAGTAGGCTACAGAAATAGGACATCACCACCCAAACCTAAAGTTTGTCCTGTAACTGGATTTTTGTTTAGTTCAGTGTTGATTTAAAGATATGAAGATTTATGAAAGAGTTCTTTTATAACCAACAGATAAATATTTTACACCAAGTAGGTAACATTTTCAACATCCGCCCAAACAGAAAGTTAATATCCTTCGAGTCAGAAAGAATAAAGAATTAAGAAAGATGACTTAGTTGTCCAAAATGTGTGTTTGTTATTAATGCACAGCAGAATAAACATTTCCACAGGCTGCAGTTTGAAAATGGAAGGTGAGTAGCCTATCTGAAACAGTTGTCAGTTTGTGTTTCTGTCGGCCTTCTGACATTCACCTCCTTGTTACTGGGCTTGAGATTGGAATCAAAATTATCATATTTAATATATCATAATCAACAAGCAACCTTTCAGAATGAAGTAATGAAGACACAAAACATAAGCCATATGAAATCCTCATTTTATTTTACTGGCCTACTTATAAATTAGCATTTCTGATGTTATTCTGACACCCAAAACTTAGTCCCATATGTGTGCAACGAAACAATAATCCAACTGTGTTAAATCGTAAAATACAAATAAAATGTATACTGGTTAGAAGACTTTTAAGTCTCAATGGGCTGGGAATTTTAAGTTGACCATCTATGTGATATGGGAAATATTAGATACACTGTGGTACATCTACATTTCCACTTGTATTCCATTCAACAGAAAAATGGTCAACTTCCTGATCAGTGTCATAATGTCTATGATCTTCATAGAATATAAAAGGTATTTGAGTACACTGACAAACAGCAACAGACTTTAGTGTTGGATGACTAACAGTCCAAACAGCTCTCCTATTATCCCGTTGCCTAGCTCTTTGTCTGGCCATTTTGTCAAGGGTCTGTAGGGCGACATGTGGGTGCCAACTTGAGCTCTGTCCAACTGCCTATCACTCTTCAGAAATAGCCATGATCACATGCCCTGGACCCGCAAGTGGGCTATAAATAGAGGTCAAGCTTCCAGTACTCTCTTTCTTAACATACTGGGAAGTGGAGCAGCTTTCTTTGCCCCTAACTTTGTAGTCAATAAGGGCCTGTTGCACTTTTAAATCCGACTAGGAAAATAATGTTATTACATAATAATAAATTCATTAGGCAAAGTAGAGGATCTGGCCTTTGAAATGTCTGTAAACTGGTGGCCTGATATTATATAACAGTATAAATAACAGTTAAAATGAAATTATTTTAACACAATACAAATTTACAACAACAATAAAAATATGGATCGCTGAAAGAGTCACCAAAATATTTAATTAATAAATTGGTCAACGTTTGCTAAAAGAAGTGAATCTTTTCTGCATCTTGATTGTTTAAAAGGTGCACAAATGCAGGCACTGACCACTTACAAATTCAGGTGACAGCCAATGAGTGCCAATCAATAATCAATAACATTTGGCAAGGGACATAAGTACTTTATTTTAAAAGAAATACATCTGATGAATCAATGAAAATCTGACTGTTCATGTGAAATGTCAGTTACATACTTAAGCTTTGTGATGTGTAGATTGCGTGTGCATAATGCAATAAGAAAGTTAACATTTGAATCCTCCTCCTTTGCTTTGCAGGTAACATCTATACAGAGCAGTTTGTCAACTTGTCATTGTGGTGCAAACATGACTGAGGTGGCGCAGATTGCGGCTGTAGTCGCACACGACATGGACGATGTCACAAATGAAAGTGAACTCAACATGAGCGATGCAGAAAACAAGGAAGATCATACGACACATGAGGAAGACGACGTGGTGGTTGATGAACAAGACAACGACGCAGCCGAGGAGAAAAGTGAGGAGACTTCACATATAGAAAACAAAGAGCCTTCCCACAAGAATGATGAAGAAAGTATTGAGCCTGACAACAAGACACACATGAACGGTGTGGATCACAAGGAGAAGGACACAGCCGATGAGAAAAATGAAAGCTCAGAAGCTGTTAATGGTGAAGAACAGGACACAGAGACGAAGGAGGATGCAGAACCTGACACAAATAAAGACCAGAGTATTTCGGATCTGGCACTAAAGAAAGAGGTGAGTGAAGAATTTAAGATCACAAGTGATGAAATACATTTTTGTGGACGATGTGATTCCTGGCCATATGGATATTTCCCTTCACAGAGACCATCTACCCCTGCTGCACAAATAATTGTCCCTCTCTCACTGTTAAACCACAGAAACTCCTCCGATCCAGAAAGCCGGTGGCTAGAAGCTACGTGCCAAACCTGAACAAAGACAAGGGGGAAGTGACGGGCAAGTTTGAGGCCATGCAGAAGGCCAGGGAGGAGCGCAGCAGACAGAGGAACATGAACGAGCAGCAGAAAAGGAAGGAGCAATACATCAAGGAGAGAGAGTGGAGTCGCAGGAAGCAGCAGGTCAAAGACAGATAACCCCACTAACCTCCGACCGTGACCTGCATGGCATGATGGGGCATGACGGGGGTTTGACAAGGCTGCCAGTTGGAGTGAGAATTCATTGTCTTTTATACACCACACAGTGTTTTATAGAATTAACCCATTTATAGTATTACCTGTTCATACAATTATTAATTCACGTAATATTCAACTTTGGTTTGTGCTTGACTTCAAAAGATGGTCATTTTAACCCCAATGATGTGCACAAGGAATACTTAAGGACTGAACCCCACTGGTCCTCCAACGGAGCCTCCATAATTCTAAACACGTTGTGCAGCCAAGCATCATTATCCAGATCCCAAATTTTACACGTACCAAAGATACGCAATTACAGGAAAATGCATGTAAATTAGTGCTGAAACATTTAGTCGAATAATTGAAAATGAAAGGGAACTCAAATTTTACACTTCAGCAGAGTTCCCAAATGATTTTTCCCTACTAGTATAACTTGGCTGTAGAGAATCTATCGGCTGTTAGTGGTCAAGTTGCATTGTGGGTATTTGTAGGCGCCAAGTTTTGAAAGGAAGAAGAACGTGTAGAGAAAAAAAAGACAATACAATAATTCTGCTGCATCAGTTTCTTTTCGATTTTCAAGGGAAAACTGCACACACAAAACTCCAGCTTCTCAAATAAGATGATTTGCTGCTTTTCTCTGATTTATATCACTGTAAACTGAATATCTTTGGGTTTTTGGACTATTGGTCAGAGTAAAGCAAGACATTTGAAGACATCACTTTGGGCTCTGTGAAATTATAATGAGCATTTTTCACTAAATTCTGGCATTACTGGACTAATCGATTAATCAACTAATTGTAAAACAATAGACAGATTAATCAATGATAAAACATAATGAATTATAATCTAGTATAAAATTATGCACGAGACATACACATTTTTTCAACTTATCTAATATTAAGCCATGACAAAATGGTATAGAGATAGAGAATAATGAATTGAACTGTATTTTACTTCTTACAAATGTAAAAAACAAACAACAATAATAATGGTGAATATGTATGAATTAACAATTCTCAAAACTAAACCTCAATATATATACACTATACATGTATATGAAAAGCTACATGTGTGAAAATAAAAGGGGAATGTCAGAGATCAAGATTTAAGACTTTGAGATTGACTGTGGTAAAATAAACGCAGTGATACGGTGTTATGTGAGTGGATAATCACTGATACTCAGAAAGAACAACCTCCCTGTGTACAGCCGTGCCATAGCTGGCCGGGCTCGAGCACCTATGCTCATCTCCTGCCTGTGCAACAACACCGGGCCCAATCAGAGGCCCATCTGCAGGTCACATGACCCGGCTATTAGCAGGGATTATGCTCTTGTTTTTGCTGGGACCAGCATGGCTTCTGAGTGGCAAAGGAGATGATCCCAGCTAAACCGTAACCTCCCCACTGCTCTCTATCTGATCCGCCACAGATAAAAGAACTGCTCGCTTCCAGTGATGAGGAAGAAGAGGTGAAGCCAGCAAAGGTAGAAAAATCCTACGTCCCCAAAATCACAGGTAAGACACACAAAGGGATGCAAAGAGTTGGGAAGATGGATATTCGGCGAGGGATCTGGAAGGAAAAGGATGCTGAAGGCTTGTGTTGTCTTGTGTCCTGTGAAATCCTTAGGTAGTGTGAAGGGGAAGTTTGCAGTAATGGAAAAACAAAGAGCAGAGGAAGAAAGGAAGAGAATGGAAGAAGAGAGGAAGAAGAGGGAAGCCCAGGACAATATGGAAAAAGCCAAAATAAAGAAAGAATTGGCTCAGAAAGCAGCTGAGGTAAGTAATCCTTGGCTGAATTTCTTGTACAGGGTCGCACCGCTCACTAGGACAGCATGTCTACATGCAGTTCAGGCAGCACTGCCTTTTCTGATGAGAACGGCATACTTGTATGTGTAATGATTCAGGTAATCCTCAGCTGCCACTCGGATGAGTTATTTTAAGTGGCATTTGAGATCCAAACAGTTGGCAGAGGCTGGATATAGGTCTGAAACCACCAGTTGCATTGTTGACATGACCAGCATGTGAACTTGGTGACGTGGTAAATTAGTTATTATATCTTACTGTGTAAGACTTGGGGTAGATTGGAAAATTATGTAATGTAGATCAAGTGAATATTTCCAATTTGTACAGAACAGAGAGAAGGCCTTGTACCTTTAGACAGTGTAGTTCTTGGGAATGGTTACGTAAGTATTCCTGTGCCAGATGGGCAATTACAGGCAATTACCTGCTTCTTCTTTGCCCTAATTCTGCTCTGTACAGCGAGAACAGTCTAGCGTTAACACGGCCGTAAATGTTCAACAGCTCTACAAAAATCTGGACACAGGACACTGTTGTCAAAGTAGTGATTTTATTTAGTTTTTGATTGAGAATACGTCTTTACTACTATGCCTTTATCATCATCCGTAATGATCAGGGCCGTAACTACAACTGTCCACTGAGGACATTGAGGACATGTCATTTG
This sequence comes from Perca fluviatilis, assembly GCF_010015445.1. Taxonomy (NCBI): domain Eukaryota; kingdom Metazoa; phylum Chordata; class Actinopteri; order Perciformes; family Percidae; genus Perca; species Perca fluviatilis. The sequence continues at coordinate 21,208,434 of NC_053120.1, forward strand.
TATTTATTGTTGGAATTTAAGGGTTTTAGCAACTACAATTAAAAAGAATTCTATAATTAAAAACTTAGATATTGTTCAGGTTGATTTCACAGTTTTTGGACCTCCTATTAGTATTTGTCCACCAGAATTGTATTCCCGTTAGGTTTAAGAGGGCTTTGAAACAGCATTTTAAAATCCTAATGCTGGGAAATAAAATGCTTTATTTTATGGGTCTCTCTAATCATTTTTGTTGGATGTTTTCCTATAAAGAACTATATAATAATTATCGGGCAAATGGAGACATAGTTGTAAGCAGGTATTTAGTTTAGTCGGTTCTCTTAAAATTACAAGCAATTATTGTTTTTCAGAAGCTTTTCCTAAAAAGAAACTGCTCAATTTCAATAAAACTCGCAGAAAACATTGTTATTATTACAAAATATAAAAAGAAGCTAAATAACAAAAATCTAAAACTAAAAATGAATAATAGATATAATATTATAATAATAGATAAAGTGATCGCTGTCAGCAACACCATTCCCTACAAACCTTTCCTTCTAAAAGGTGACTCATCTACAATTACATTTACTAGAGGGCTTTTTATGTGTATTTCCTACCTGTCTGTAAAGTGAATCACTCCCCCATTTTATAGCTTGCCCCATTACTATTTTTTTTGTTGCCACTTATATGAAAAAGCAGAATAATGCTTTAGATCCTTTTCAGAAACGGGGTAATGCCTCATGATTAAAAGGATCCTGTCTGAATGTAAAGAAGAACTGACTTGATGATCTAGAAACAACTGGAACAGCACACCGACAGCGCTGCCAGGTGTAGACAGCATGACTGGCAACTGTTTCCCACACCTCCCAGTGACTAAATTAGCTCTAGACCTCCTTACTGTGACTGAATTAGACTCTGCTATCTTAGACTGACAACCATACTCTGACCTACTGCAAATGGCAACATTAGGCCAATAGAGTTGCTCCCTATCCACTCACATGCTCTTATTTCCAGTCTGTGTGTGTGTGTGTGTGTGTGCACTGCGATTGACCTGTATTTGTTTTTTCCTCTACCACTGAACAGTTAGTGTGTCATGCTGTCTACAAGAGCTCAAGTGGTTGAAAAAGTATTCAGATCTATTATTTAAGTAAAATGATCCATATAAGTTTATGTAAAATAAACTCCATTACAAAAATACATGCCGAGAAAATCCCACTTAAAAAGAAATAAAGAAGTACTGTATTATCAGCTAAATGTACTTAAATTATCAAAAGTAAGTGTGGAAATACTCAAGTAAAGTAGAAAAACCTCAGCAGAAAAACCTCAGAATTGTACATAAGTACAGTACTACTAAGTTACTTTCCACCACTGTCAACCTCTTGCACACGATTTACCAATATGGTTGATTTTTCATCATTCATTTAATTTTATTTTTTGTAATGACAATCCTACATTATCAAACACCTTTTAGGATGGAGATGACACAATCCTGGTACGAGTGGTTCCAGCGAAGTCATCCCGACCTCCGGGCAGAATCAAGCTGAACTTTGAAGACATGGAGAAGAATCGAGAGGAGGAAGTGAAGAAGAAGGCCGAGGAAGAGAAGAAGAGACGGTACGATGAAAACAGACGCTCCTTCAGGGATGCCAAGCGACGCTCGGTTGTTCAACAGGAGGTAGGGACATGATGAAAGAAACATTATCGTTAACATTAACCCTTCTGTTGTCTTCGGGTCAAATTTGACCCGTTTTTCAAAATGTCTGTATCAGAAATATGGGTTTCTTTTTAACTACCTAATTTGGATGATTCCACACATCTCGCTTCACAAGTACAACAACAGATAGGCTCTCTACTTTCAGTGACTTTTGGGTGTTTTATAATTCAAAACCAGACTGAACGTTGACATTTATCCTTCTGTAATTATCCTATTTTTAATATGAGTCTAAATAATTCATAATTTCTGCTTTTTAACTCAAGAATTAGGTATAATTTCCTATAAATGAGGTGTACTGAGTGACCATGAATTCCAAAAATGAGTGTAAAACTGGTAATAAGTTGGTGTTAGTTTATAAATGGTAGTGAAAAGAAGCGTTAACGTAAAAAAAAAGAGACAAAACATTGAAAAAAGAGACAAAAGTGTTGATTTTCAGGACGACAAGTGAATGCTCGAATGGAAGACAACACATGGGTTAAATAAGATTTTTTACAACCACCTACAGTATGTGGATCACAGTTAAACAATGCATTCTCACTCTCATTTGGATTTAGGATGAGGAGGAGAAGCCTTCAGAGAAGGCGCAGGTGACTCCTGGAAAGCTGAAGATGACATTCGAGGAGCTGGAGAAGGAGAGGCAGGAGCACAGGAGGAAGCAGGCTGAGGAGGAAGCCAAGCGCCGCCTGATAGACGAGAAGAAAGCTTTTGAGGAGGCCAGGCTGGGAATGGTAAACAAAACTTCAAAACATAACATTCAACTTCACAACTCAATACATGTATAATATTTTAATATTCCTTTTTTCCCCTTGCATCCTGATACTGACAAGCAGTGGTATCAGAAAAATATAATTTCTGTTGTGACTGCCTCAGACATTAGACGTTTGTGTGTTATCAGGGAGAAGATGTGGAGGACACTCAGCCAGCTCAGGAAGACAAGGAGGAGTTCCGACCTGGAAAACTGAGGCTGAGCTTTGAAGAGCTGGAACGGCAGAGGGTAGAAGAAGAGCGCAAGAAAGCAGAGGAAGAGTACAAGAGACGAATGGTGGAGGAGAGAAGAGCTTTCGCTGAAGCCAGGAAGAGCATGGTCAGTATGCTTCCCATAGGCTAAGTAAAAATTAAATAAAATATGAAAAATTAAGTGAACTCAAAAAGCTTTCTTAGATTATAAAATGTCCTCTTGCAGTGTAGACATCTTAGTTTCCAAACATGGAATATTGTGGTATGTCATTGTAATTTAAATGCATCTTAGATCTGATATAGCCTTGAAGGAATAGTTACACATTACGGGAAATACACTTATTCACTTTCAGGTGGAGAGTTAGATAAGATGATTGATACCACCGTAATATCTGTATGCTAAAGATAAGACAGCAGCCAGTTAGCTTAGCTTAGCATAAACACTGGAAACAGAGGGAACAGCTAGCCACTTTTTATCTACAGTACTCAAAGTTTACCGTGCTGTGGTCTTACTCAGCTTGTAGATGAGGATGACGAGGGGCTGATGGCCTTACTGAACCTGGAGGGCAGTAAGCCCGGGAAGATATGCGCCAGTTTTGAGGATCTGGAACGCCAGAGAAGAGAGGACGAGCAGAAGAGGGCAGAGGAGGAGGCCAAGAAGAGACTGGAAGAGGAGAAGAGGCTCTTCGCTGAGGCCCGAAAGAACATGGTAAGTTTACATCACCCAAAAGTTATACTCTGCATGTATTTATATTAACAGAACATGTTCGTTTTTGGTGATGCAGCCTTTGACTTAATTTGCTGCTGCTGAGCTGCTGAGCTTTCCCTGAAAACTGCATTATAACAAAACATTAAATTGCCCCTAAACACATACATGAAAATGAAACAACAAATAGCACATAGACCTACTTACACTTTATGTATGATATGTATGTCATTATAAACAAATATCAGTTACTGTAACTTTTCACACTGACTGACTGTCTAAATGTGATCTCTATAATTGGATTCTGATTTTAATTGAGGATGAGGATTAAATGTACTGTATATTAATCTGATCAACTCAAATGGTACACTGCACCTCTGTTCCCTTGTCCAAATTATTTCTTTAAGAGCTCTGGCCTGGATCAGGAAATGTCTGCATATGGAGATGAAACAGTAAGATATTTTCAATTTCAAATGTATATTTTTCACAAAGAAATAAGAGGAAACAACATACAATATTCTATCATAAATGTATTCCCTATGAGCACAAGGGCACAAAGCTCTATGATGATGGTGGTGATGCATGTTGTTTTTAAATGCTATGTGCGACAATAAGAATGGCTCCTGCTTAGTATTTGCTGCTTTTATGACATTATTTAATGACGGGTAAGTAATTGGACTTTTGTTTGTTGTTTGGCTCTATTACGGACATAAAACTTTACTCCCATACAGAAACCTCTTCCTTTGTGTGTACTTCTGTTTAAAGGTACAAGATGAGGAAGAAGGGATGGTGAAGAGTGAATCTCAGGAAGCACTGCACCCTAGAAAACTGGAGATGAACTTTGAAGAGCTACTGAAAGAGAAGGAGGAAGCTGAGAGGAGACGCAAGGCAGAGGAGCGCAAAAAGAAAATGGAGCAGGAGAAGCAGGAATTTGAACAACTCAGACAAGAGATGGGCGAGGTCAGTTTGGAACAGATGAAAACACACACTGTTTAACTCTATCAGCCAATTATGCTTGAGAATACAGTAGTGTACTCACATTTGAATTTCTATACACTCAACCTTGAGATATCTTAATGCAATGACAACTGTAAAGTCATATTGTTTTCAGTCCACATTGTGATCACTTGTTTCCATCATGTACGTGTTCTCACAATTATGCAAAAAAAAAAATGGGCTTCTACTGTATCTCACAGGATGTAGTGAATGAAAGCTCAGATGTTGTAAGCAAAGAGTATGAAGAACTGACCAAGCTCAAGAGGACTGGCTCCATCCAGGCTAAGGACCTCAAGTCTAAATTTGAGAAGATCAAACAGCTGACTGAAGAGGACATTCAGAAAAAGATTGAGATGGAGAGAGCACGGAGGAAGGCCGTTGATGATGAAATTAAAGAGAGAGAAGCTGAGAGGTTCCAGGAGGTAAGAGAATACACAGGGTATACAGGGGCGAGAATTTTCCAACAAGAGATCAATAATTCAAGATGCCACAAACAACTTTTGTGAGTTTGATTTGATAAAATTACAAAACATTCTCCCTCTTTTTTATATATATATATATATATATATATATATATATATATCAATGGAGGATTATCATAATGTCACATATAATAATTGAAGTGTTTTTCAGGAGGATGAGGAAAAACAAACAACTCCAGCGAAGGCCGAAGAGTCACCATTCAAACAGAAGGTGGATATGAAAGCCCGATTTCAACAAATGGCCAAAGCCAGAGAGGACGAGGAGGAGGAGAAAAAAAAAAAAAAAATAAAAAAAAAAAAAAAAAAAAAAAATGCTGCCCTCCAAAAAGTAAATCTTCCATGTCCATTACCATAAATGCAAGATCGTTCCTTATGCATGACAGCATAGCAAGAGTTTGATGTAAGGTTGCTTTGACCCTGGCAACAGTTTATGATTTTCTTTTTGTCATCTGTTTGCAGAAGAAGGAGGATGATGTGGAGGACGAGGGTAGCATCATCAACGGCTCTGCGGCCTATGAAGATGAGGAGGATCATGCCAGATCGGGGGCTCCGTGGTTTAAAAAGCCCCTTAAAAATCAATCAGTGGTGGACTCGGAGCCAGTTCGGTTCACCGTTAAGATCACCGGAGAGCCCAAGCCGGAGGTGACCTGGTGGTTTGAGGGAGAGATGCTCCAGGACTGTGAGGACTATCAGTACATAGAGAGAGGAGAGACATACTGCCTCTACCTGCCGGAGACCTTCCCAGAAGACGAGGGAGAGTACATGTGCAAGGCTGTGAACAGCAGAGGCACAGCAGCAAGTACCTGCATCCTCACAATAGAAAGTAAGACCACCTTGGTGTGATTGCATGCCTGCATGATACCTCCCATCTGGATTTCAACCTCTCTCTCTCTCTCTCTCTCTCTCTCTCTATAAAGTGGATCGCATGCTCCTCTTCCTCGTGAACTCAGGCCGATGTGGATAACTGCTCTTCTGTTTCTTTCTTGCAGCTTATGACTACTGATGCCCTTCCATGTTCTGGAAACTTTCCCAGTTGTCTCTCACTCCTTTTTAAAACTTTGTCCCTCATGGTATGGTCAAACAGCAGAGGGAAGAAAATAGCAGTACGCTTGGCATTCCTAAGGGAGGGATACACAACACAAAAAAAATGCGACATGTTGTTTACGTTTGTAAAGCTGCACTCCCTGTAGAGTAGGATGATACTTGTGCCAAAAACAGACACGATTCTTGTTCCCATGCCAAGGGTTGTCTTTGCTGCGAGGCCCTTATGATATTTGTGAGACTAGCAATTTTTAAGTATCATAGTACTGTATTGTAAATATCACTCTTTATAGTCCAAACATGGCAAACATTATGTTTGAGACAATGAAATGTAAAAAATAAGATTTGTACTAATTTTAAAGAACAAGGTAAGGGAATATCAGTAAAACATCTTGCTTCGGTATTCTACTACTGCTCAATAACTTTACAATATTAATCAATTTTCTGTACTCTTTGCCATATTACAGTAGTAAATGGTATTGTGATACTTGTCAGGTATTATATAGAGGGGTAACATCGCTTAATCATCACTTAATTAAAATTCCACAGTGAAGGGTCTGTTGACAATGATATTGCAAAAACAAATCAGTTGAACTCACATGTACATCCTGATTTTTAATTAAACTCTTTTGGTCCAGATTAAATGTAATGTGACTGCAGCATCTAAAAAAGATGAATATGTTCATTTTTCATGTACCAACCCCCTTTTCTTGTTTTGAGTTAAATGTAATACCCTTAATACAGTTGTACTTATTCAGTTGTGCTGGACAGTGGGTGACCGTTTTATGGTTTGATAATAAAGTAAACATAGGCCAGCCTGAATATTTGTCATATTATAAATGAAAATGTTTTAATAAAATGAACAAAAATATTAGGGTAATTTTTGCTGTGTGTTTTATTGTTGCATGGGGGCAAATTCTGGTGGTTGCATAGTCTGGTGGTTGCATAGTCACCAGTTCAAGTAAAGAGGGATTTTTCCTTCAAATAAAACATTTTTATATTATTTATTTATTAATTATTATTATTATTGTTATTATTAATTATTATTATTATTATTATTAGTAGTAGTAGTAGTAGTAGTAGTAGTAGTAGTAGTAGTAGTGGTAGTATAACACATTCTCAAAAAAGTATGATGATTCTTTCTATTCTTCTATCATGTTAATTATCTTATGAATAGTTAGATTTATCTTGCGACTTTTTTGGAGATCCAGCCCCCACTGAATATAGTCATAAACTAAGCGCTATTCCAAGTGAATCATGTTGAAACATTTATGGAGGCACTGAAGAAGTTGTTGATGTAATTTAATAGAGTGTGGGAAGAAGGAAGAATCCCAGAGAGCTGGATAATTATTCTGACAAGGAAACCTGGGAATAATGCCAATAAGCCAACAAACTACAGGCCTACTGCCTTGACATCACACGTCTGTAAATTGATGGAACGGATGGTCAATATAAGGCTAATGTATTTCTTGGAGACAATAATTATGGTGGCTAAAAACCAAAGTGGATTTAGGAGAGGAAGTGGCACTATGGACAACACTATGGTGTTGGGTCTGGAGGTTTAGTTAAGAAAAGCTCAAGTAAAAGAACTGTAAAGCAAACATGTTGTAGAGCAGGGATGTCAAATTTCACTAAGGGCCACACTGGAAAATGAGAGTCACATCAAGGGCCAGACATGTAGAGTTTATTGACATGCTTTTATATAGTCTAAAGAGTTAAATATCTTAGACTGTATTGTTGCATGTCTCAAATAGCTTTCTCACTTACAGTTTGGTCCACATAAAACCCTAAGTTCCCTAGCCAGAGTTTAGTCAAGTAAACAATAGATTTATGATTAGATTTTTCAAAGGCTACCCAACTCACACCTGTTTCACACGTTTGAATATGCAAACTCTCTGGGTCTGTGGGAATTTATGAGTCTCAAAGTCAGCAAATCTGCCAAATTCTGCTTTGAGTTTCACTTAATTAGAGTCTGAAAAACAGTTTCCCATCCTTTTGGTTTTGGTACACAACAAGGCAGGCCATAATTTATTGTGAATCTAAATCTATTTGTGGGCGGGATCAAAATTTGTGAGGGGCCGGTTTTGGCCCACGGGCCTTGAGTTTGACACGTGTGAACAACTCAGGGGAGTGTTGTAAATCCAACTTATTTTTCTGTGATTAAATGCCAATGGATATTGGAAGATCACTGTTAGCAGATGAGTGGGCTCTGTGGAAAAAGGGAGAAATGTGGAACATATGGTTAGAAAAGAAAAGTAACAAAAGTTACTAGGGTCTTCACAAGAAAGAGACTCAGGGAAGGTAATAATCTGAAAATATAGAATATTTTATTTTATTTAGAGAGTTGAAAGGGTTTTTTTTCTTTTTCGGTAGTGTCATTTAAAAAGCATGTTAGAAATGTGGAGGATAAGTGTAAAAAGTGATAAATGTTATGAGATGTCCTGCAGGAGTGGAATGGGTATCTGATATTGCATCACTGAAATATGTATCTCTAATCAGATCAAGACTATATGGGAGGGTGGTATGTCGATCAGCAGCAAAATGTGTGCTTGTGGGGCTTGATGTAATACAGGCTGTGTATATAGGCTTTGAGAGTGTTTTTAGGGGAAGTGAAAACATCTGTTCTGCAGTTTAAATTCCTAGATGAGATATGCAGATGAACCACAAATTGCTTAAGAGTATACAGTATACTGTTGAGCTGTATGCCATTTTGACGGCTTTAGAATAGGTTGAACAAAACAAACCAAACAAAGTCTGTAGTGATTCAGTCTCTGCACTGCACAGTCTCATGCCACGTTCATCCTCGACTCAACCAGGTCGAAGGCTCCAAGGTCTTATTAATTTGGGTTCCTGCTAGAGGCATTTGGGGTAATGAAAGAGTGGACAAACTAGCCAAACAAGCTGTTAAAAAAGAAAACATAGATACACATTAGTCTCTCAAAATCAGAAGGAAAGGGCATCTGTGGAAGGAAATCAATCAGCAGCACTTGGGATTGGAAGATAAGAGAAAGACATTTACATTCAGTTCGAAATCAAGTTGGCACTGTGAGAAATAGGGGAGGGAATAAAAAAGAGGAGACAATCATGACTAGGTTAAGAATATGACAAACTAAACTAAACAGCACACTTCACAATATATGGAACAACCATTCGTTTTGTGGGATCATGTAGAGCATGTGCTTGTTAGTTGCAGGAAATATGTATCAGATAGAAAGAACGTGATGGAAGAAATGATGAGTAGGGCTAACATGAGCAGGTGTAAAGGACATACTGGAGTGTGATGGTAGTGGACAAGGCAGAAGATGTTTGGTCAGCTTCCTAATGAGGAAAATCTTACATACCAGACAGACACTGTAGGAGTTAGCTAACTCCAGAAGGTGGCAGTAGTGCAACATTAAGGATGTAAGCTGCCGCTAAAACCCAAAGAAGAAGAAGAAGCATTGCGCAGGATCGCCATGGTAACGTACATTGCTGAACAACAACTCTGAAAGACGCGTCCATCTCTAGCACAAATGGGGACGGTCTCTGAAAAGTTGAGGCGCAGCACATCCCTCAGCCTAGTTATGGTTCACTAGACGGTTAGCTAGCTAAAGGCTACTGTCAGCGCAGCTAACGTTATTTGTTGATTATCTAAGGCTATCACATCCGGACACGTTCACATCACTATGGCCGCTTCAGTTGAAGAGGTCTCTTTATCCGTTGTACGGGAATATCTAAGTCGAAAGGTAAGTTAGCTAACGCTAGGTGGTGAACGAGCTCAGTGCTGGACAGCAAACCGCTACCAGTGCTAGCTAGCGTTAGCCCCTGTCTAGCTAGCTATGGTAACGTTAGTAAACTGTATGTGTTTAGCTACACTAAAACCTGTGATTCTGTGCCACAAACAGAGGTCAGAGATTCAACTCCGAAACCAGTTTCTGCTGTCACAACCGACACAGTGCGTGACCCTGTTTAGAAGGATGATGGTTTCATAGCTGCTACCATTACTATTTTTGAGACTCTCAAAACATGAGAAACACTTGCCGTGTAAACGATGTTAAACACTGTTGATGCGCAGGGACTCAGGAGGACGATTGCCTGTATGGACGAGGAGCATCCACGCACAGAGGCCAGTATCAACAACAGATCCCACTTGAGGCAGATTCTCAACATGGAGGGTCTCTGTAGAAAGAATAAAGTAAGTATTGCAGCTGGAGGTTGGCTGCTTTGCAAGTGGGTAACATTAAAAAAGAAGAAAAAAAAAGAGTCTTTTCTCTGTCATTGCAGGCTCTGAACTCCCCCCTGAAAACATTACTGGAGATTATTGTAAAGCATCACATTGAGGGCCTCAAGAATGACGAGATCACCTGCAGTAAAAGTGATCCGCAGCAGTCTGCTCGAACTATGAGCTGGATTGCTAATTCTTCTGCAGTATCACCAACAGTGATGAATGACGCACAGACAGAGGATAGCACAACAGCTTCTGTTATTAGCAAACATGTCAATTTGAGGTATTTCACAAGTGTCATTCCTGATTCATTATGTTTTGACTTTTTGAAAATTGGTTTGAACATATATGGAATGTATCTCTCTCACAGGTCTGATATAGGAGAAGTCTGCCCTTCTCAGCCTCTGTATGCATCATTATTACCTGAGACAGACAGACTGTCCAGTCAAAATCAAACTTATGACACAGAAGACCAAAAAGGACAGCCACTGATGGCTTCCCTCCAGGACAATGATAGCTTAATCAGAAGAGAACCGGAAAAAAAGACTTCCACCACTGAGAGCACCCAAAGGAGCAGAACTAATCGAATTAGACGTGGCATGATGGCTGGACCAATAGCAAGCACATCTCAGGTACTGGACTACTGATGCAGTTCTTAAAATCTCATTGATCCCATATTCATCATATTACTTATATTCATCATACTCTCTTTCATCACTGATGTTTTTCCTTTAAGGAATCAAACAAAAAAAGGCAGAATCAAAGGCTAGAAGTGTCCCAGCCGCAGCTCATAAAAAAAGAAGAAAACAGGCATGCTGGGGATGGACTTTTAGTGCCTGGCGTACATCAAAAAAGCTCAGAAAGCGGCCTAACTGAAATCACCTCAGTTGACTGCGTAGGAGTTCAACGGGAGTTGTGCATTGCACAAGAGAGAGTGCAGAGGGAAAACAGCTTTGAAAAAGTGCAAGAAGACATACTGGAGACTACAAAGTAAATAGATTTAAGATGCTTTTGTACTGTTGAAATTATTTTACTACCAAGTTTTTGTTCATATGTTTATGTACATTATGTCTGTTTCTTAGAGTTAAGTCTTTGCCCAGGCCAAATGTGGTTGATTTGGATGCGTCTGAGATGGTTTTGGGTAGGTACTGTGTACTTCAGGATTGGGGACTACAGATGAAAATGAGCCTTTCTGGCACTTATTTTCAGAAATGTTATTAAGATGTTCTGTCCCTGTCAAATAAAGTAATAAAGTAAACTATAAAAGAGGCGGCAGCCATTGTCTTTGCCTTTTTGTGATTTGTTGCCTTGTATTAGTCACATCTGATGGTATGTAAATCCATTTCCAGATGACATTGATGATGACGACGATCTGCGAGAACTCTCCCAAGTGTCCTTTCAAAGAACCGTCGCAGAGCAGCCCTGCTGTGCAGGCCGCCCGTTGGACCAGCACACTGCCACGGTTGGTGATTTAGACCAGTGTTTCTTTAGAAATGCATTTGCCTTTGATTTTCTGTTTTCTGTTTTTGTTTTTCAACAGGAATTGAAAGCGGTTCTTCTTGGTTCCAGCCTACATTGTTTCAGTGTTGAGTGGAGGAATCAGGGTTTCACATTCTTAGAAACGCATGACCTGAGATACGGAATCGTGCAGAAAAAGGTTGTCTTAACTGTGCCATCTTGTTAAAATTCAGTAATCCAGAAAACTGATTTACATATGATTTATTGATTTGTGGTATTATGCAATCTGTTTTTATATTCTAGGGTGGACCTTGTGGAGTTCTGGCATCCATCCAAGCCTTTGTCCTAAAGAAACTGCTGTTTGAAAACGTTGAAAGCAGTAATACAGGCCTTCAGTACGTTATCCTTCAGCTCAGAGCTTTGACTCATAATGTTAACCTCTGTGCCCTATTGTAATCACTTGGATGCTTTTCACAGCCAATAGTTCACATCAAGGCATGCTTTGTAGCCACTGCATTGACCTCTGCATTTGGTATTAACTGTATTTTTACCCCACACAACCTGCTTTTTACTCAAATCCCACTTTGTTTTTAGGAGGTTAAGACCTTCTAACAATACCAGGAGAAAGTGTCTTGTTTTAGCGGCAGCCGAAATACTGTGGAGGGCTGGCGAGGGAAAACAAGCCACAATTGCAATGTAAGGTCATACTGGTATCCACTTAATACTCTACATCCAGACCGATACACAGGACCTCATTACTCATTATGTATTTAACTAGGTTGAATGCATGTGAATACCTGGCTTAGATGTTAAGAGTCGGGGTGACCCATTGATCTCAGAAATTGCTATAAATCTTTTGTTTCAGGTGCAGCATTGATTTAGACAATCTTTGCGCTTTTTTACCATAACTCTATTTTTTAAAACAGAAATTCAGGACAAAATCAGTTCACCCCAACTGGACGCTACAAATCTCGAGGAGTGCTCGAAAAGGTAAGGAGATACCACACTCTTAAGTTGAACAAATGGAATTCAGTTGGATTTAGCAGCATATAGACGAGGATTTTTATATTAAAAATATCTTCAGTAATTTTTAACTACATCAAATAAACATTTCTCAACACAGTTTTAATGAGCTGTTGGGCTGAATTTGTGAAATATCTAAAATGTTATTGCAGGATTGCAAAAACTCATTCACACATTTGTTGTTTTTATTTTATATTGAATGATAGTGTAATAAAGAAAGTGTAATTGTGTCAATACTATCAATTTACAAAATTAACTTTTTTACAAAAAATCTGCAGTGGAAGTTTTATAACCACCTTCTGTTTTAGATAACATGCTTTACTGTGGATAACATCAAGGACCTGCAGTTGCTTCTGGAGCAGCATATTGATCAGGCAGGAAACTCAATATTAACGTTTAATTTTGCCTGTCAAATGTACGAAAGATGCCAACCTGTTTGCTTTCATCTCTTTTTCCACAGTTTGAGACTGGAATGTTAGGATGCATACTGTTCACCATATCTGCTGTTCTCTCTCGATCCATTGACAAGTATGTTGTGCTTTTTTAAGATCTAAGACTGAACAAGATGTGAGTTATTAAAATCACTATTGGCTAGATAATGAAACATCACCCTTGTTGTTTCTCATTATTCTTTCTTCAGAGTAAGAGACGATATGGACGTGCCCACCACCACACTCATCGGAGCCCATGGCTACTGCACTCAGGTTTGACATGCTAAATGGGTTCAGAGCATTTTGTTTGTGATTCAGAATCACACATTGTAATGAATAATAAAAAGGCACAGGAACCGGTCTTGATGACATTGGTTTTGGGACATACATTTCTCTAAGTGCATGCCAGACTTAGATGTTGTACAACAAAGGGATCTTAGTGTAAGACACAAAACCAGACAGGATGTAATACTACTTACTGTTACTGCTGTATACACAAAATATATTCTGGTTACTAAGATTGCTTTTTTGTATTGTGTTCACCAGGAGCTGGTCAACCTGTTGCTCTGCGGCAGAGCAGTTTCTAATGTCTTTGACAATGACATGGAGCTGGACTCAGGCAATAGCAACATGACTCTACTCAAGGGAGTCAAAGACCACTGTGACGTTGGCCTGCTGTCCTTGTTTGAACACTATAACATCTGTAAGGTGAGTGACATATATACACACACACACACACACACACACTCTCACACACACACACACACAGACATCTGTGTGGGGGGGTGGGTGCTGCTGACGGCACATATGTGCCCATAATTACAGCAAAGAATGTTCTTAAGACTATTATGGGATTTATATGCTAGTTAACAACACATACACTGTCTGAAAATGTTTACTCAAAGTACTTCAGTTACACGAAAAAAGGATAACTGAAGAACATGGAAAGTAACAGGCTCTACTTATCAAGCTGTAGCATGGTAATAAATTCAATTCGCCAGGTGAAGTGAAATGTAAAACTTGCACTAACTCAGAGAAAACAGATACTGGGCGGCATCTACCAGAACCTGAAGTACAGTAGAGAGGAAGTAGAGCTATGAACCTTATTCAAACTTTCATGATGGACAAAAAAGAAATGCTAAATATTTTTAGATTTTTTTTTCATTTTTGTACACATCATTAACATACAGAACATATAACAATACATGTACAAAACATATTCTCATCGAAATCCTTACTTTCCCTAATTTGTGACCGCTCAAAATTGTGTGCAATGCATTTTTATGCCTCCACGCTGGCATTAGCTGTGGACGGAGGAATTATGTTTTCGAGTTGTCCGTACATCCAAGGTCAAAGGTCAACTTAACTGTGACATCATAATGTTCTGCTAAAACACTTTTCTGGCCATTATTCAAGGGCACAACTCAGGAACATAAGGGGAGATTTTTCCCATATTTCACATTTGGTCATCTTGAACTGTGGTGATTGTATAGATCTTCTGTGCTGCCAGGTTGACAATGTGTGTGAAGCATCCACGTTTCGCCCAAAAATACAATTAATACCTTGTATTAAATTCCTTCAAAGTCTTCACTAGATATTGGGGCTGCACAATATGAGGAAAATATGCGATATGCGATAACGTTGTTGAATATCACGATAACAATATTACTTGCGATAAATAAACCGATATTAAAGTGTGCTCAGTTCTGCATTTATGCTGCTTTCAGTATTCTAAAATAAAACAAATTGCTTGTTGAATTTAAAACAAATGATGGGAATCATTTCCAACATTGAATTGCATATGAAAGGCATCACTAAAAAAAGAATGACAGTTACATTTTAAAGTGCAGTTTTCTACTGCACTTCATTGCGAGTGTCTTTAGCAATATGTTGCAGCCTTTCGCGATGTGTTTATTGCGCCAGTTGATATCGCGAAGACGATAAAAAAACAGCCCTGCTACATATATTATGAGTCTGGACAGACATGGATGTAAATTGCAACTTGACTGTTTGATGGAAGCATACAACCGCAAGGTGGTGATGCCAGTTTAACACTTTTTGATATGTTAATAATAAAAAATGATGATGGCTAAATTCCATTTTGCTGCTTCAGTTATCGGGTCCTGGTATTTAATAGATTAATTTGCTCTGTTGTGTTCTACTTTCTTCTATCTAAGGTAGGGGCTTACTTGAAGACTCCATGTTACCCCATTTGGGTGGTCTGCAGTGAAAGCCACTTCAGCGTGTTGTTTGGCCTGCAGAGAGAGCTATTGACCAATCAGGACAAAGGCCTGGAGTTTGACCTCTACTATTACGATGGACTGGCCAATCAACAGGAAGAGATCCGCCTCACTGTCTGTATGTATCATCACTTGTTCTCAGTGCACATGTCCTTTTTTGGTTATGTTTTTTATCCTCCCCTCTGTGCATTAGGGTATAATTTCATTATTATTATGTGATCTTGTTTTCCTGGCAATCTCAATGAGCAGGGTCCTTCTTGTGTTAAAGGTCCAATATGTAATATATTTACTGTGATAAATCCAAAAATGACCCCAATGCGTCATCAGATATTAAGTAAACATACTAAGTTGAAATACTATCTTTACTGACAACAATGCTAATGCCAGTGTTTTCTCCTTTTGAAATTTCCGTTCCGTGACGTAATTTCTGTTTGACAGCCAGGCCGGGTTGCCAGATGAACCTGTAAAAACATAAACCCAGCGCGCTACAGCTGTAACGTTAGTACAGTCAAGCAGCAAACAAACATGATCAACGGAGATAGATTCTAACTGACCTAAAAAACCCTGGCATGTTTCTAACAGTTACGGGCGTGACCAGAGATGTTACAAACCCCGGGTAAATATTGGATATGTATTTGAAAGATGGAGACAGCTTAGATCCCAAATGGATGCCAAGTTGGCTATTTTCCTCCTGAACAGGTAGCTAAGCATTAGCTTCAGGCTAATTTATCACGGCTTCAAGGGGCGGGCATTTTATGTCATTTCAACATTTGTGTACTCACATTGAATTATATAGCTAGAGTACTTGAGACACAGCCAGTAAAGTGATCCCAACTGGTACTGGCCATGCTAACCCTGCTAACGTTACCTGAGGACCAGGCAAGTGGGCCCTGAGTTTGCAGTGTGTTTAGCGATTGTTGTCTTTATTCTAAACCAATAAAGTGTGTTCAGTCAGGTGGAGAGGATGCAAGGTAGTGTTATTTTTAGCGGTTTTTTCGCAATTTTTAGACGAGAAAGTTTTTTTTTTCGCCGGGGGGAAAAAGGGGTTTTTTTTTTTTTTTTTTTTTCTTTTCTTTCCTTTTTTTTAAAAAAAAAAAAGTGTTTTGTGAGTTGGGTACAGAGCTCCACGTGAGCATGGGCTTCTATCACTGTCAATATAGCCAGCATCTAATGTTAACTACTCCGCTGTGCTGTGAAGTAACGTCTGGCTATGTGAGACAAACGTACAACTACATTGTTGTGGATGCTCCTTCAGCGCGCTCTGGAAGAGGGTCTGGCAAAGCGAGACTATGGATGCTGCGGTCTCAGCCTGGCAACCTCCGTAAACTTCGAGTCTGGGGAGGAGGGGGCAGGGGGAGACAACTCTCTCCAGTATTTTGAATTTGTACTGCAGTAACTATTTTAAACACTAGCTGTCAGTATTACATATTGCATCTTTAATGCTTGAGTAGTGTTGAGTTATTATGCTGTTGCACTAATTGCTAATTAAGCATTCATATTTTCAGCTGTTGGCAAATCGGCCCTGAGCTGTCAACATGTTGACACTGATCTCATTCCACCACTGGAGCATTGTATCCGAACAAGGTAAGGCTATTTTGGCATTTCAAACACAGACGTACGCCCAACCTGCACAGTAATGTCTGCAGATCCTGAAAACAACCATGAAAAGAGCTGGTGTTTAAATACCTTGCATGCTCTAAATAGAGCTTGAAGTTGTAAAGGATCATGTCATATGTACCTGTGTCCGCTCTAAATGCCTTAAACTGTTTGTTTTGTTTCAGGTGGAAAGATGCGTTTGTCAATTGGAATGACACAGAGCCTATTCTCTGACTGATCACATGGTTTGATGTTATTTTAATTATGGATTAACATCCATTTTGCATCACGAATACAAATACTTTTACATACGTTCTTTGAAGGTTTCATATTTACCCATATATTTTAGCATTAGCATTGTTTTCTCTTCATAGTGAGACACAGTGTTCTGCCATTTGTTTACATGACATGAAGGCCTGTATCTTTTATATCACATAATGTATGTGCAGCTGGAAGGGTTTGGGTCCAAACTGGGATCATATCAGCCATAAATTGAAAAATGATATTGGAGAGAATGCAATTACTTTTTCAATTTTTTTCTTAAAGTTTAGCAATAAGCATAAGGTACATTTTTCTTAAAGTTCTAAAGTTTGGAGGGAAACTTGTACTTTTGTTGATGGTGAAATGTAAGCTGCTGCAAGATGCCGTATTGACTCTTTTTACATAAAGACATAATAGATTGATGTCCATATTTTACACTAAATTAATATGATTCCCTGTTATTAGAAAATAAATGAATATGTGATATTTTAATCAAGAAAAATGTTGAAAAATGACTTAATTTCACATCATGTCTTTACTTATTTATGTTAGTTACTTACTGTATAATCTTGTATTAGTTTGGTTTTGGCCTGAAATCAAATTGCCTTTTATTATGCACACGCTTTAAATGAGATCATCTGTTAGGTTGTACTGTTTTTGTTTTCACTGCCTCAATTATAGTTCTAATGTGTTGTCAGGAGATTTCATTAAATAAATAGACTGGTGTGGGTTTGTCAAAGAGAACGAATATTATACTAAATTGCTTATAATTGCCTTGATGAATTTTCACTTTTAACAGACCTCTCACGTGGAACAGAAAATAAAACTATTCAATACCTCAACTCACAGGGATAGTTGTTTTGTGTTCATTTGTATGGGCCTTTTATCATCAAGCTGCTTTTAACTGCCAACAGAATAGAAAAAAAATGCAGCAAAACCGTTGTAACTTCAGCATAGTTATAATATATGTGTGTTAGTCCTCCACCCCTCATTTGGTAATTGTTTTATTTATTTAACCTTTATTTAACCAGGTAGGCCGTTGACATTTGCAACAGCGACCTGGCCAAGAAAAGCATAAGCGTACAGGACAACATACAGTTTCACATTCAATATAGTACAAGAAAACCGAATACAGTAGGCTACACAAGTACAGATTAAGTAGGCATTTCAAACCGGCGCAAAGTGAGTAAGAAACTATTGATATGCTTAAGTGGTATGGTGATAATACAATATACATGAATAGACAATTTATAACACTGCTGAGATGTAGTAAAGAGTCAGAATACAGACATTGCAAATGTTTTTTATGTCTCTTTCTATCTTTCATTGATTTATACTGTCTCCACTTGTTGCTCGATCGCCCCTCTATGTCTTTTACACAGAAAGCCCATACACACACACTCACACACACACAAACACACGTGCACCACAATAATATTATTTTGGGTTAACTGAGTCCAGTTCCCCTGCTTGTCTTGTGCGGGGCTAAATCCGGCTGGCATCCAGACTAGTCCTACGCCGGATTCCCTTTATAAATCACAATCTACTCTAAATGTGGCGCAGCTTTGGCGGCTTCATGCCACGCCCATAATTGCCCTTAAATAGTCAGTGAAACGCCCAAAATTAATATTCATCCATACCGACATCATGCGCACAGAGGAAAACAAAGCAAAGGACTTTCACTCAAAGTGAAGTTGTAGTTCTTGTTAGAGAGTTGGAAAAAAGGAAAATATGTTTGGCGGGCACAGTGTGGGCATTACTAAGGCCAAAAAAGCTGAAGAGTGACAACATGTTGCAGACGCAGTTAATGTCACAGCCTCAGAGGTCGGACTGTGGCCCAAATTAAAAAGAAATGGTCCGATTTTAAAGTTGATGCAAAAAACGCCTAGCGCTACTCCGAGAAAGTGTTTCTGCCACGGGACGCAGGAGCTGTCGGCACGACACCGGCACGGCGTGGTTTCTCCGAGAGCTCCTCTCTAAAACAGGTCAGAGATCCAACAGGACAGCTCGAGGCAGTCGGAACCGGCTCTGAGGCCACTCGTCCTCGTTTGCCAGCAAGTCTTCTTGCTGTCGGTCTCCATTTCCCAACAGTGCAAAGCCAGCCATTGTGCGTCATTACGCATGGCATGCTTTTTTCCATCAATGTGATTATATCTAAAAAGCTTAAGGTGTCGGAATTAATCTAATTATAAATGACAAATAGTTCTGCGCAAGGAGCATTTAATTAGTAAAACTTGTTATTGTAAGTTTCACAATGGTTAAAACATGCTTTAGACCTACAATAAAAACAAATATTTTAAACAAAAATAAAACGATCTAAAGTCATAAAATAAACACTGTCTAAAACACTATCACTATGATAGGCTACTGCATATGATGAACATATTAAAACGATGTGCTCCGCCAGACGAAGGCATCGCAAACTTCATCAGTGTAAAGTTGTACTTATTAAATTTTTAAATTTTTTTTTCGCAAATATATCTTATATCATTTGAATTTACGATAGCATCTTGTTTTAATTTGTCTGTTTTTCATTGATCAAACAGGTGTCTGTGCAGGATATTAATTGTAAAAATGGCTCTGTGAATTCTTCGTATCATCAATGAGAGGCAATAGTTCGACCCCAGAACACTGTTCTATAGCTGTTTCCTAGGTTTCAGCATCATAATCATAATTTGGTTGCCCTGTTGAGGAAGACTATAAATCCCTAAATGACGTAGCCTAACAAGGTCATCTATAAGAGATCTTACAAACACTTCAATAAGAAAAGCGTTTGTGAATAAGTAGACTGGTGTGTAATATGCAATGAGAAGAACTCTGAAATAGAACTCAACGTATTATGAACTTGAAATAGCAAATAGGCATGCACCCCTTAAAAGATTTAGCTTAGTTAGATGAAAAGTGCTCCATGGCTATATAAAGAACTCATGGACCCAATGATTTTAAGGGAAAATGCAAGAAAACAGCAAATAAATAGATAAGTCAGATAAGAATAAGAATAATAAGTCAGAAAGAAAAGTCTACTGTCAATTAGGGAATTTAGTGACTGAGCTAAATAAAAAGAGAGTATTATAAACAGGATAGTAAAATAAAAAAAAATGATTGACACTGAATGAAATATTGTGTAGGAAATCTAATCTATCACATGCATACAATCTGAAGGGGCATTCATTACAAAACTTCAAGACACTCATAAAACTACTTTAGCGACTTGTTCAAAAGTGAAGTTGATAAATTAAGAACTGGTAAGGGCGCCTGGGTAGCTCACTTGGTAGAGCACGCGCCCATGTACAGATGCTCAGTCCTCGATGCAGCGGGTTCGATTCTGACCTGGGGTCCTTTGCTGCATGTCATTCCACCTCTCTCTCCCCATTCATCTCTAAGCTGTCCTGTCATAAATAAAGGCCTAAAATGCCAAATAATCTTAAAGAAATAGTAAGTAATGATTGCACACTATCAGAGACATTAACAGAATCACATTATGAAGGACAATAAGTGCCATTTTAAATTCAGTCATATTGACAGAGAAACTGTTATGAAATTGGCTGGCATAGACAAACTAGATAGCAAAATACTTAAACTTGTAGCCAACTCTGTTACATTTCCAATATACCATTTTTTAAACCAGTGCCTTAACATTGGGGTTCATCTGACTGCATGTAGGGAAGGCCAAAATCATTCCACTTCCGAAAGACAAAAACTATATTTTTAACTGTCGCTCTATGAGTATTTCACCATAATTAAAATAATGCTTCAACAACAATCTGCTTTCCATCTCTCAGCATGCATACAGAGTAGGCCATTCAACAAGCCCTGCACTTCCACATATGGCCGATGACTTATGGATAACAAGACATTAGTGGGAGCAGTAATGTTGGTCTTCAACATGGCATTCAAAGTAATTGCTCATAGCATGCTTATTGGCAAGCTACAGTGTTATAGTTTCACTTCCAATGCAATCTCATGGTTCAATGTCACTGTGGGGTCTATTTTTTACAGTCTATGGGGGTCCCACAAGAAAGCTGTCTAGGGCATTTGTTATACTCCATCTTCACCAATGATCAGCCATTGTGTGTTTTTACACACATGTCAACACAGGCATGTATGCCAATGACACCACTGTACAAATTACATCATAAACAACCGAGTCTCTTGCCATTCCTTGAATTTGTCTGATGATTTTGGTCATCCTGACCAACAGAATATCCCGAACCTGCATGCATTCATCTCAAGCAGGTTAGACTACTGTAATGCTCTTTTTGCAGGATTATCCAAACAATCAGTTGGACCATCCACACCTCCAACTTATTCAAATGCAGCAGCCGGTGTGGCCAGGTTAGCTCAGTTGGTACAGCAGGCGCACATATATAGGTTTACTCCTCGACGCAGCGGCCGCGGGTTCAACTCCAACCTGTGGCCCTTTGCTGCATGTCATTCCCCCTCTCTCTCCCCTTTCATGTCTTCATCTGTCCTGTGGAAAGAAAGGCCTAAAAATTCCCCCCAAAAATAATCTTAAAAAAAAAATGCAGTAGCGGGAGTCCTTACACGTAAATTTGAACACATCACTCTGGTGCTTAAATCACTTCATTGGCTTCTGGTACAATACAAAATCGCTTTAAATTCTTCAGTTCTTCAGTTACTGTGGTCCTGCTCTCTGGAACAAGCTGCCTGATGAAAGTAAACTCAATTTTTTTTTTTTTCTCAGGCATTTGATTAACTCTTTGAAAGAGAGCAGCTCATGTTCACAAATAGTGAACTTTCTTTGGCCATGGAAATAACATATTGGAAATCTCAATTTAGGTGGTGTTCCCCTTTTTTCGTCTGTACTTTTATTGTCTGTCTGTATTGTATTTGTATATGTTCAGGACCCCAGGAAGACTAGAGTCAAGCCCATGTGCTTCTAATAGGGATCCTTATATAGACAATAAACAGAGCATACTCTGGCTTTTTACTTAAAAATGTGAGTTCTTCTTCATTTTCAGTTTGCCCAAACTAAAATGGTATCTATTTGGAAGTAAAATAAATCCTAATAAATAAATATATAAATAAAAAATAAATAAATGCTATTTGCAGAAAACAATGTATTCTTACTATACTGACATTACAGATTACTTGACACATGAGGACGGTGTTAACATCGCAGCTTGTGTAATGTCTTTTTAGCAAATCTGTTTTTAAAAGATGTTGAACTATCTGTCAAATGTAAATGAGGCATCAGTTATTATCTGTTAATATTATTCAAAGCATGAATTATTGAACGATGAGTACAATAGACTAGAACCATCACTGTGCTTGGTGGTACAGATGTACAATTCATTTTTATAAAAAATACCACTTTGTGCATTTGAGTCATTTATTTTCACTCATTTGATGAATAAACATTTATGTAATTCTTACACATTTTTCCAAATGAAGAAAACAAACTCAAAGCTAATTATGAATTAACTCTTAACTATGCCACATGTTGAAAGATGCCTGGCAGTTAATCGGTGCATTTAGTCTTTTAGCCATGGCAGGCGTCAGAGCACACACAGTGTGGTGCATGTAGAGGGGGTGGCAGGGAAACCTGTGCCAACACCTCCAGCACATGGGATCAAAGACACTGCAGCTGGCACACAGACAGAGCTGCAGCAACTCACTTCCCATTAAACTTGTGTAATGTGGACCAGAGTCCACACAGTATCTTTGAAGTGCAATATGGGGGTCAACCCATATCCAAAACATGTTGGCAACAACACACAATAAAACAATAGAAGCTGCTTTCTTTATTAAAACTGTCCAAGTAAGTCTATCTGTAACATTTCTATTTTTGTGCATTGGAAATGCTGAAGAAGAGCCCAATGTGACGGTAACAAGTCATTCAACTGTCAAATTCCTAATTTTATTACCTGAACGTATACAGTATTATTGGCGACTCATGTAGGGATTTATGCATTCAACAAAACACAAAGGAAGAGTCATGAATTAATCATGAGATATGAAGCCCTCTACAACAATTTTACAGCCATCAAGGCTACTGCAATCACTATAAATAAGGTGGCTTGCTAAAATGAAGCTTTAGGGTCTAAGAAATTGGATTAAAGTGTTTACGTTTGCCACAAAATTCTTTTGCGGATGGGGGGGAGTTTGATATACGTCATAAGGAGCCATGTTTAGGTTTTAGGTTATATGCTAGTCAATCTTCCATAAATAGTTGGCGTGTGAAATATTTTAGTAAGTGCCAAAGGGCTAAATCAAATTACAAATCTATGTATGATTTCAAAGTCAATTAAAGCAAGGACTCGGGGAAAATGGTGTCAATTTCGAACTGGGATTTGCTTAAAAAGGTCCAAAGTCTGCTGCAAGTCCAAATTAGAGCTACCTCATAAGGGATAAAAAGCTCATCTGTATGTCTGTTCCGTACCCTATCTGTTTCAAAGAACAGTGCAGTTGGACATGACTAGCTGGTATGGTTAAAACATTGAGGTGTGTCTTCTCTCTGCTGCTGAGCTTTGATGCATCCGGGTGCAGTATGACAGGAAACAAATGGCCCGGCTTTGGTCTCTATTTACCATTTATCGCACCAGCATTTCTCAGAGGTATCAGAGGAGGGATTTGGTGCTTGTGTGTAATTGTGTTAGAGCCCGCCCACATGCTGTCCCCAGTGCATCTTCTGTCTCCTCTCCTAATCTATGCTGTTTGTCTTCAGATAAGTGATATCCTCCTCAGATTAAGATCCGATGTCCCTGCCCTGCCCAGCTGGAGGGAAAGGGATCCCCAGTGCATCCCTGTGAGGTGCAAGCTGTATTTTTAGCTTTCTAATCCTTTTATAGCTCAAGCAGAAAACATCACCCATTTCCATTAATTGTCTGAGGTAATCATGATAGAATATGCAAGAGAGGAAGTACTTGTTTTTTGCAGGTATGACAATATTCAGGTATTTGATGGAGCATACATTTCTAAGACGGACTCTTCTGTTCCCGAGAAAGCTGGGCTTTGTGGAAGAGAGGCAACCGTCCATTTTATGGCCCTTCAGAACAAGGGCATCCCATATCTCATATCAAGTTGGAAACACTGCATGGATTGAGATATCTAGATGCACTTTGAGTTCACAAACTTTGTACTGAACTGAATGCTTCCAAAGCCAAGTTGAATAATGCACGACCCAACCTAACAAACTGTTCCTGCTGAGTCTATAGAGACATGCTGGCGTGAGAACTGAGCTGTTGTAATCTTTGGCTTAGTGGATGTTTCCTTCAGAATGTATCAGCACCCCTATGTGTGTGGTTCAATATTTATTTCACTTCCATAAAAAACATCACTGTAACTATTCCCCAGGCACATATCTCAGCACAAGATGATAAAACATGACAAGAAGAGGAATGTTGGATCCTGTTTATTTTGTCAGGACTTTATAGTTACTGTAAGGTTAGGTCATTTAAACTCCTTACAGAAATACACAATGATCAAGAAACGTTGCATTGAATGGCAGCTCTGATGCCTTTATCTACCATCAGATAGCTAATGTGAGGAAATTGCAGCTTTGTTTGTTTTAATCTCTTAAGTTTCCCATACATGTTGTTTGCTGACACTTTTCTTGTCTGGCACAAAGTCAAGTTAGACATGTTCGCCGCATATCAGATTTCAGCTAGTCTGAGGCTCGTGGTCTGCAGGCACATTGGATTGTGTTGATGTGGAACAGGTTTGCTTGAAATAGTTTTACCTCCTAAACTGCTTTTTCAACTGTACGAGAAACTCTTGCCAAAGCAATGTGCCAAGCCTTCGAAAAGGCAAAAAGACACTCCAAAGTAAGAAAAAAAGATAAAACTGTGATCATCCACTTACATTAATATATAGCTACACAATTTAATACCCGTAGAAAACTACAAACGTTTCAAATGCCTTGCACATGTGATCACTTAAGGAGTTTGCTAAGCTTTTGCTATTCTTTTGCAATACTCTGAATTGCTCAACATCCTGTTGAGTCCCAGAATCCAAGATATCTGACAGCTGTGACTGACTGCCAGAACTTTTGCAACAAATTTTTGTTAGTATGTATACAGCAAAGGAAACACCTGCTAAGAGGAGCAGGGAGGGACAGGGGAGACCGCATCATTAAAGAGCTGAAAAATAAAAGAGTAATGTTTGAGCCAGAAAGAGAAAAAAATATTCTTACTGCAACAAGTTTGGAATGAAATCCAGTTTTGTTTAGTGCTTTTTACAAATTGAAATGACACTGAGCAGAGGACAAGACTGTAGGCTGGGATAAATGTCGGGCCGTCATTAAAAGACCACATACACTTACCCTCATCCCCCTCATCTCCAATAATAGCAAAATATGCTGTGCTTCAATATTTCTTTATTGTTTAATACTGCAGTGCATATCACCACATCATTCCATATGTTCTCATTGTCAGCAATCACTCAAGTGCCAAATAAAATGTAATGAAGACAACGGAGGAGCGTGACAGATCTTTCAGACCAGTTTCAGAATATAATATCAGCATATAGTGGAAAAGGAATTCATATATATATATATATTATATTACATAAATGCTTCCTCTCCATCAGATATGACTTTTATAACCAAAATAATCTTAATTTGGATGTTTGTGAAATTATTATATACATACCCTTTCAATAAATAGGTGCATTTAATATTAAATGAATGTTTCCTCACAAATATATGGTACATACAGGTACATTAAAATAAAAAGCACATCCATTCAAAAACCAACAATGTCCATCAGCATTTACAATAATGACAACAAAAACAACAAAAATAGAAACACTATAAACACAACAATGTTCATATGACTGCTGTGGATTTGAAGGCACTTCCTTGGCAACACATTTGTCCCTCTTCAATTATTACCTGAAATGAAATAAGAAGAAATACTTATAGAGTATAGAGTATATAGAGTTTCTGCATGCTTTAAAGCTATATTTGAACAATTCTTCTGTACAGTATTGGCAAAGACGCATCTTGACTTTCTGAGGAAGTCGTGTTGTCAGCTTCTAAAGAGGTCCATTACTGGCCTACCATTCCTCAGTTTTATGTCTAAGCTCATTCAGAAATTATCAGGATGACTAAATGATAAAATAATGAATCACTTAATACGCCTCGATTGTGATATACATTTGTCAGATTTCTCAGAACAGTGCAGGCAGGATGTTATCTGATTCACTTGAGAAACTGAATACCAGAGAATGTGTCATCCTGCTCAATTTTTATAATCACCAGAAGTCCTATGTGCAACGAAAACCAAATGGCCACTTGTAAACTCTTTCGCAGTAATCACTCACCAGATAGACCTAATTGCATTCACTGAGAGCACATGCTATTACCCATGTCGCATTTAGGACTAGACGGCAGCGAACACATCAGACCTGCTGTCATCGAAGATCACCCTAACAAAGGGATGACTATGACTATGTCCAAAATGATTCCACTGATAATAGTCTGAGTTCTACCGTTGTCTTCAGAATGGCCACACTTAGTTTTAGTGTGTTTAATGTTGTTATGTTTAATTTCTGGCAATAACAATAGATTTCATAAAAAAAATTAAAAAAAACACCATGTTCTGTTCCTGTTCATCTAGTTCTACTTTTCTTACTTTACCCTCAGACTGTGCATTACTTATTATAAAATGTTTAGTTTTATATCCACCTACAGATAGATACAGAGAGTTTGTGGAAATGATGTTGCTCAACAAAGACAATACAATTAACTGTTTGTGTCAGTTGACAAAAAGATGGCATGGCATTATGATTGCCTTCTCTATGAAAGACATTCCTGGTACTGGAAAACTCATTTTCAGTTGACACATAATCACACTCACAAATTTTCTCTCATTCAAAAACCTGGTACAGTGGTGCCAAGACAACAAATGATGATAGAAGATTAATAATCATAAAATAAATCAACAAAAATTGATTATCATCCATAATCAAAATAATTGCTAGTTACAGCCCTTACAATAAATGGTTACATTTGCAGATACAGTTACAGAGCAGTTGACCACCACCAGTCATAAATATTCGAGAGGGACATATAAGCAGTACCCTAAAAGTTATTGGCAAATTCTTCCCAGCAGGATGCAGGAGACAATGCATAGAATTTCTCAGGTGCTCATTTTCCCAACACGATACACATTTGTCATGTTTTTGATATCATGATTTCAGAGAAATTAATGTGTGAAATCAGTTGTTTTCTTCAGTTGCACTAAAATAAATCTGAAGAAGCTGACAAGGAATCAGAGTATGTATGGACAGCAGACTGAACCCCACCCAAGGAGAGAAAAACACTTTTACTCACATGCAATATCTACGATTGCATGCAGAGTGGACTCATTGCTAATCGTGTTAGCAGTCTTGCACATCTTTTGTAATCTGAAAAAAAGACAGTAAGAAAAATTGTCAAAGTGAGAGAGAAATAAATGCTAATGAAAAAGACATAAGAGGCAGTCCTGACGTCAGAGGTGTTGCAATATGCAATTAAAGTTGCAATTATTACAGTTCCTTTAACAGAGCAGCATGTACAGTTCACAATCACTCATGTTTTCTAATTTCATCATCAGTAACATTAGAAATGAGAAATGAGAGAAATAAACCATACATTCAACAACAACACTACAGTCACACTTTGTAGACTGTAGTTATAGCTCTGGGTGCTTCTACAACAGTGGTTTCCAACCAGGGGTTCAGGACCTTCCAAAGGGTCACAGGGGAAATCTAAGGGGGTGCAAGCTGATTAAGATATTTGGAAAATAGGAAATAAAGATATTCTGCTAAATGTTTCTAATCTTTTTATATATATATAAAATATGGCATAGTTTTACATCTGTATGATTCTGAAAAATATCTTGTGACACTTTTTGGTTGAGCTGCTAGCAAATCACAGAAATATGCAACCTGTTACAAGGCCAAGGGGTCAAGTAATAGCTTTTCTTTAAAGGGTCATATGCTACAAATGAATCCTAACACTCTGGTCCAACACTGCGCCTTGCAGACCATTGGGTCTGCAGTGACCATTTTGAACAAGATGACTACTGCAAGCTAAAGAGGAGCACATTTTTCTAAAGAAAAATGCAGTTCCAAGAGTGGAAAGCTGCAGACAGAGTGGAGATAATGCCATTAGCTATAGTTACTGTGTTGACCTGGCATCATCTTCTCCATCTTTCCATAATGTTGTCAGACACTTATAATAACAATCTGAGTCTGTGGCAAAAACAGCCCTTTTTGTGGACGTACATTGATGGTGACAATTGCCCCGAGCGATTACATTGCAGCCCTGTACGCGGCGGAGTTTGGGGAACTCAAAAAAAAAAGATTTAACTCCTGCTAATTCCTGATTGGTGCGTGGGCCTATGTCAGATCAATTTTTTTTCAACTAAGCCCCAGCCACCGAAAACTAGTGAAAAGAGCACAAAAAAGTTCCAAAAAACAGTTTCAACTTTGGCAATAACATGTTGTTCATGTGGGAAGAAATCACCCACAGTAAAGAAGCTGATTGACACAAAACATAAACAAAACAAAACTTTCTGGGCCTTTAAAGCATAATACTTGTTTTGATAAAGGATGACACAACACACATTGAGCACATTATAAAAAGGAAAAGGCATACATACATGCTGGTCTTGAGCAATCCCTTGTGTTGTGATAAAGTCTATGAAAGTGTGTCCTGCACTCCGACGAGAACTTGACTGGTCCTGCTTAATAGACAAGGTCTTATCAGGCAAAATGAAAGAGATTTCAACGGCTTAATTATTCACTTTTATGTATGTTGCAAGTACTGTATACCATGCCTAAGCCTGCAGTGAACGTGTGACTAGTCAACAGGGGGAAGAAGCCAAATAACAAAGTGAAAGTGAACAGTGCACTATAACAGACATGGTTAAGGAGTCAGGGTTCAACTGGACTTAGTGAACAGAGGTCTTGAGTTTTCAATTATAATCACTTTTCTGCACCAACATTTAAACTTTTCACACTAATAAGAAAGTCTATTCACAGGTCCTGAGACAAATAATCAGCTTAACCTCGCACTGCCTTCAACTTAATTCTGCCGGCTTTAGACCATGTGCTGTTTCTCTGCACTATACGTCCCTACAGCTAAGCCAGGCAACCCTCCTCTGACTCACAGGAGTGCCAGTGTTCATGAAGGTTCCCAGACCTGAGCATACTGTACAGTATGTTGACTGACAGGAATGATGTTCTCAAAGGGGCGAAACTAAGAGTTTCTAGCCAAAGATTGCATGGGAAAAGTGCCAACTATGCTCTGAAATATGTTTTGCCAGTTAAAGTAGTTTTGCAATGTCAGGAAAGGGCATCAGAGAAATGCAATGAAGGATAAAACTTTGCATTCATTATGGTGATTTTCTTACCTGTGAAATGCTGAATGAATTTGCCTTTCATGTTTACATCTCTAGGAACAATTTCTGAAAAAAAAAAAAATCACTGTTAGCTTGTCAATCAACAGTCCTTTTACAACAACTGAGAACATGCCAAAATGTACACAGTAATCATGATGAATGTGATTGTTTTTGTCAAAGTCACCTTGCCCTGCATATATAATAATAGTAATTGTGATGCAGGGAATTTCTCAATATCACCGCTAGGTCAAAATATAGATCAGTTCAACATGTGCCTGCACCATTATTCAGAATGATTTTGATCATTTCATCTCATGAACATAATTTCTAACAATGGCATTCTAAATGAACATTATTTAACCCTGTTCATCAGTAGAGCAGCAAATCTAGTATATCTGTGAAGAATTTATGCTTTTAGATTATTCTCTATGGAGATCTGATGTCAGTGGAGGTCTAGATGGGGGTAAGGGCATCAAGTACCCCCCTTCTACTCAATGTCCATGCAGGCAACACATGGAGGTGTCCGATAACACGTTACCCAGGATAACAGGCTAAAGAGATTATTGTATGGGAGTTTAATGCTCATCAGAATAAGTC
The DNA here is from genome assembly GCF_010015445.1 of Perca fluviatilis. Classification (NCBI taxonomy): domain Eukaryota; kingdom Metazoa; phylum Chordata; class Actinopteri; order Perciformes; family Percidae; genus Perca; species Perca fluviatilis. The sequence goes on from NC_053120.1 coordinate 21,238,466, forward strand.
CATACAAGTAGTTACTGGGATAATATTAAATTAGCCCCCAGACCCAGGAACATGTAATGCTGTCACTGCAAGAGGAGGATGAAAGATAACTATTTGAAAGCCAGCATAGGAAGTCCTTTTGAATATATTTAAAGTCCAAAAGAGAAACTGTAAGAGATAAACCCAGTTGTAAAATAATGGTGTTTCCTTATATATCATGTCCGTCTTATAGCTTTCATTCTGATGACACAGTCACAGCTTCCGAGTAACAGGCAAAGACAACTACAGGGTGAACGCATCAGTGGGTTTACAGATGTTTCTCCTTCTTTCTCGTTGTGTTCAAAACATCTATCCTTGCGTGACCATGGATCTTTTTGGTAATGTCACACGCACCAGTTGCTAATATGCTGCTTTTAATATCCTCAAAAGATAAATTCCATCCAGTCAGTGGTCTGAGAAAGGTACTTTTACAATTGCATAAGCTGGGGCCAAGACTTTGAGCTTCACGATGTCTGTGTAACATCTCAAACATGACGATAATTTATAGTGATGGAAGACAGAATCTTATACTGCAAATAAACAATACATTATGTTCACTTGGCTCCTAATAAACTCCCATTGCACATACCAGTGAGGCAATCCTAGACTATAGCACAAAGTTAACTTTGCCTGTTGCAAGAATACAAACAGTTACTGTACATTAAAGGATTTTCTGGTGTACTATTTCTTTATTATGATCTGATTTGGGGAAACTTTCTGTCTTGGATCTCCGATAATTGAAGAGGAATGTATTAAAGATGTACTTAAATGGCTTAATTCCAGTCTGGACATAATGCTTTATATAAGCCAATAAAGAGAGCTGCACCAAGCTTATTCTCACTTGTCAGAGACCTCAGATACGGCAACAACCATTAATGTCAGGAGAACTGAACAAGGATCAATTTTAGTGATAATAATATTAAAGGTAAATTTGTTTGGGTAAGCTCAAATCAGTAACCTGGCCTGGACTGTTGTGCAGTCTGTATAAAGTCTCCTTGTATGGTCTCATTCCATAATTGCAGTCAGAAGGAGTAACAGAGACTTTGATACAGCGCTCTAAATTACATGAATGTGACTCAACGACAGCCCGTCTTTTCTCTCTGCTCTGCCTGATATGTCTCGCGGAGATGCTTGCAATTGGAGACGCTTTCGATTGGAGATGCTTTAAGGGATGTCACAGTGTGTTTGTGTGCGTGCAGGGTGGTCATCAATCATGTTTAAGATTCCATAATGAATCACACTGAATGAATCATTCACAAGTTTGATCCAACGATGCTCCTCCTACATGAGTTCCTACCTATCCACGTCTCTGTCCATCCATCAGTCAATCACAGTTTGAATGATACATCCAAGCTATGTGGTGAAACGGTATCTCTTAGAAATGAGAACACCAAGTATGTTAAATGTGTTTTTTCCTAGCAGATGAAGCATACCTTCATTACATGCATTATTTAACCACTCCAAATTGAGTTGGACATTTGAGGACAGCAGGATCTGGAAGCTGTACCCTGTCTTTTAAGCATAATCTTGCCAATAACCATTTATGAACAGGCAAACCTTATTTTCATTTCCATAGATCTTGAATTAGCATGCATACAACAGGTTCCCTCCAGCCAAACTAAATAAGGCTCCTCAATAAGATGTACAGCACAGACCAGACCAATGACAGCTGTCTCACAGTAAAATGGAGATTATGCTTTCATCATCAGGACCTAAAAATAAATCTTATCAGCTTACCTATGAGTCTACTGTTATCCAGCCTAGGAACATAGAAAGGCTTTTCCCGGGAGGAGAACTTCATGTCTTGGGCTGAAGTGAGTCCACTGCTACAGCGCCTGAAGACGGGTTTTTCCCTTTGCTGGCTGTCTCTAATAACCTGTAAGATTAGATCCAACAGGGTCCTTCTTTCTTTCTGCTTGAAGTCCTTGCTGTCCATACACTGGCCCGAGGTAATGAGCAGGAAGAAGATAGTAAACAAAATGTGCCATTTCCTCTCCGCCTGCATGACTTCAGTGTCTGAAAACATGAGCAAATACGTTTTGTTACACATGGTTTCTATTGAGTCTATGTAATTCTAAAAACCAAAAAGATAGCTGTACACTTTGCATCATGAACTCAAACAGCTGTATCAGCATTGCTTGCCATTTGAGATCCTTCACATTCCCAAAATAACTCTATCAGAGGTATCATACATAGCCTCTAAAATTGGAATTAATCACCAGAATGCACTTTACGCAGCAGTCACATTTCGTCTAGTTTAACACAAGGGTAAAACAAAATATATAGTCATTCTAACTTTAGACTTACTAGTTTAGGAGTTAAATATGCTTATGTCCTGGAGAGTGGACACAGTTGTCTTCAGCAAATTCTCCCAGGCGTTGTCTGTGGTCCGGATAGGAGAGAGAAAGAGTACAGCCAGCAGATTGCGCTCACCACCGTCTTTCTTGAAATAATGCGTCCCTATTTATACGAGGAGCCACCTTGTTGAAGGTAATACAATCGATTTCGTGTGGGTGGTAAGGCAATGTTGACATCTTTGGTGCAATTTCTTCCAGTGGCATTCGCTCACTTTGGCATGCGCCCCTCCTTTACGCACCAAAACATCACTAGTTGTAGGTTAACAGGACTTTTCAGCTCCAAATAAAAATCACCCTTTCCGGACAGAGTAATGGTTTAACAATTAAAAAAGAGCCCCACTGATTTTTCCATTGAAGAAAATAAACGACAAAGACCGTGGCGCAGCACCGCGCAGGAAAGTCGTTTTCCAAATGGACCAACTTGTTGGATGTTGGATACAGAGAAGAGAAGAATCTGTGGGCCTGTAAGCTTCTAGCTGACCTGTCAGCAAGTCGATGTTTTTGCTCACCGATGTCCAAGTCTTGTGACCGCCTAAGCGCTGCAGAGAATGCGCCTTCAGGAGCAGCCATCCGGCAGTTTTCCACCCTTCTATAAATCTATAATTGTGATAGAGCTTTTTAAAATGATGAAATTAGGGTACATTAAAAATGCATTTGAAAGGGAGTTCAAAAAGTTAGTGGACTGCTGGCTCGATCAACTGTCTGAATAAAATCCCAAGACAATAAACCAAAATCAATGCATGAAGTCTGCAAATATATGTTCATATTTTCATCTGTCATTCATAACTGGGGTTTATTTGGCTACAGCTTCCTTTTTTTAATCACATACACTGGCAGCGAACTCGCACTTTGCATGGCACCGGGTATATTAGACGACAAACTCATCTTTACTGACTTTTACTGTAAGGGTCTGTGAATCCAAAGAAAGGACGTCACCTAGTGGTGTCTCACTTGTTGCGCAAAGATGTGGTTCGAAGAAGCTGTGGGCCTATTATTACCAAAATTGCTAAATTTCTCGCGCAATAGTGAAAAAAACCCCCATTGTTTTAATTATGATTGTGATTATTCTTTTTATTCTTTTTCTTTTTCTTTTCTTTTTTTTTCTTCACTTATTGTGATCACAGAACAAGTGAAGAAAAGTAGGGGCACATAAAGGTTATGAGGCAAGACAAAGACAAAAAATAAACTACAAAAAACAGGGAGGGTTATGCGGTCATACAAAATACATATAAATGCACACTTATTTATTTATATATTATATATATAAAACATTATAATTCTCCTTTTATCATAATTATTAATAATATTAGTATTATTTCAGTAAAGTATACGTATAAAATACCGGTTTCCGCAATGATTTTCACAGTGAGTTATTGCATAGATATATGGATATATATATTACTCTTGTATATATCTCTATCATGATCTCTATGGTTATATCTGTGGAATTACTTCCGGAATGACTGTTACCATGGAGACGAGCCAAGCACTTTGTCAACTTTGGAAAAGCTGACCTCATGTTTGATACACTGTATCCTAATGTTAGTTTAGTTTTACCCTTTGTAAGTTGTTGGTTATTTGATAATAAACAGTGAAACCCGTATTTATTTCCCTGGAGGCAGAGCCATGTCGCAAAGGTAACGTTAAACTTCCCAGCAGACACCGCCGTTACTGCGTTAACGTTTACTCCTACCGTGGCTCAACTTTAGCGTATCAAAGTTAACTTTAGCTAACGTTAGCTAGCTAGCTAGCTGGTTTCATGCCAACAACCCAAGCAATGTTAAGCCAAGTTGTAACGTTACTGTAATGCTGTGCACATAATGCACTTACACACTTCTTGTGGCTCAAAGTACATTTGAAAACAATACCTTGTCACTTCACCTGCAATTTGGAAATGTTAAATTAAGCATCAAACAACACGACAGCAAGCACACGTTAAGAATAAGGTACCGCCGGTAACGTTATTTGAAAATGTGTTTTTTCAAACCTCATTCATGGCAGCAGGCACTATATGGCAACAATAATCACATGTGCGACTCTCCAGTAATTGTTAGCACATGAGACTCCTGCTGGTTAGCTAAATAACAGAGCACATTTTCTTCTTGACTATCTCTCACCTACAAGTAGGTACCATTTTCCAGCCTCGGCTCATCATATTGTTTACATTATTCCAGGACATACAACCAGCTGTGGACAGATGCTCAGTTAGAGTTGGGCCGTCTGCTAACGGAGGAACTGCCTACTGTGCCCCCTCGCCCAGAAAAGGACAGGGTAGTGTTCTTCCAGCGTCTGGCCATGCTTTATGTGCGCTACATCCAGATCTTCAGACAGCTGGAGAAGGTCTATGACCAGGTGGTCCACCCTCAGAAAAGAAGAGTTATTCGAGCGATTCTTGATGGCGTGATGGGGAGGGTGTTAGAGCTAAAGAATGAAATGGTGGAGAAAGAGTTTTCAGAGTACCACTACATGGATGATGTCCTTCATGATTTGAAGCTTACACCTGTGAGTTTCATTTTTAAGAGCAAGTTTGCTGAAATTACCTGAACAACATTATATCGACTTATTCACAGCAGGCATTGGGTATATACAGTATACTGTATGTGATGACTCTTCAATAATGATGTAGCAGCTATTTTCTTTGTTGTCAATCTAGGTAGACCTTGAGATCCCTATCCCTCGCTATTTCATCAGTGATCGCAGCAAAGAATTTCAAGAACGAAAGACGATGCTGACAGATATTCTTAAATTGGTGGAGGTTACTGAAAGCCCAGAAGTGAGTTGAAAAGTAGCCACATTTTAGTTAAAGCCTGTATGTGTAGGACTGGATATTCTTTGACTTAATTTGTTCATTTAAATTTGTTACATACAGAAAATTATCAGGAAAAAGGAGATACAAGTATAACAAATATGGGAAACAAAAAATATTGTTATAATTTATAATAATATTTAATTAATCAATGCTAAGAAGAGCAATGTTTCAGTATTTTGTCCTTACAGCCTCTAATGACCAAGGGCATGAGTCAAGAGGAGGCCATTAAGATCCTTCAAGTGGTGGAGAGGGCCCGCCAAGGACGTCTGAGGGCCAAGCTGAATGAAGAGAGCAGAAATATGAACAGGATGTATAAGACCAAGGACCCTGGAACAGCTGCCATTGAGTTGGCCACAGTCTGCATTCAGAAGGTCCTCTGCTATCAAAATAATCCTACATGCCTCTTTCTCTGCCGCTGTCTTTGCCTTGTGTCATCTCTCATGCTGAAAGAGTTGAATGTGATTTGCAGGTGTGGAGGGGCTACATACAGAGGAAGAGGGCAAAGATTGCTCGGGACGAAGAAATGATTTTTCTGGGAATGGTGAGTACCATGTGCCATAAATTTTTCTAATTGGGTTTAAATGTAAAACTAGATCCACAACTTTTTCAAAGCCACCAGTACTTGTAATGAATCCAATCCAAAACCTGAATGATATGTATACCTTAGGACCTCATGTTCCTCCTTTGTCTTGCTTGAGATTAAGTTAAACTTGTCATTTTTTCTGTTAAAAAGGAGCAACTACAATATATCATGAAAGCTGTATTGCAATATTTCCTTGTTCCACTTCAGTATGAATTAATATACCACCCCAGTTTTTCCCTTGAACCCTTGTCTGTTCGTTGATTATAATCTTTTGAGAGCTTGCAACAAATGAAGAAGTGCAGGTTTTTAATATAAAAGATATGTTTGGTTACTTTCATGTTAGGCCATGGATCCAAAATACCAGTTGCCATGCCCTGCAGAAATCACTGCCCAGACTAGTGAAGCTTGTACACGGAGTAAGCAGGTGGAGCACAACGAAGACTATCAGAAGTCTGTAGTGGCTGTCACAAACCAACTACGTGATGTAGAGGGTCATGACATGAGCAAAACCATGAAAGACCAAATCCGACAATGGTTTATTGAATGCCGGTAAGGAGGCAGGGAGAGGCTTGTCTTGATTTTTTTAATTTTTTAATTTGATTTCCACATTAAATAAATCAAATAGCTGTGTTCTCACTTTTTCCCTCTTCTGTTTGTCTTTTTGAAATAGTGATGCTACAGGATCGTTTCCAGACTACCCAGATGAAGAGGACGGAGGCTCAGCCCTCATTTTTGCTGAAAAGAACCCTCAGCAGGTAAAATACTCCCCGAAGTCAAAAGTAAGATTTATTGCATATTTTTACAGAAGTTTGCAGAAGGAGAATTACGGTTGGTGTGCACATATTTCTTTCAGTTAATGGAAGAAATTGCTGCAAAGGAAGAGGAGGATTCCAACAACAAACCAAAAGGGAAGGAGGAGAAGAAGGAAAAGGGGAAAAAGGACAAGGGGAAGGATGATGAGGAAGTAAGGACTCACAAGCTGTATTGAATACATTTTTAGTGATTTATATAATATTCAGTAAATTCTGGTACTACATGGGATTTCACTTATTCATACCAATCCTTTTCAGCTGTTTCACTTACATTAGTGAACCAATGTCATTTTATTCTGAACCACAGGAAGAGGAGGCAGGGTTGAAGATGCTACCTTCGGCTTTTCTGTCAGACTTGGAAGTAGGAAACAAAACCTTTGTAGGTATGTTAAAATGTGTGTATGTTTATAAAAGAAAATGAAAAAAGGTCAATATAATATAAGAATAGATATATATTAAAGTGTACAGTAGCCCCTAAAATATAAATAAAGAATAAAGTCAACACTTGTGGCATGAAAAAAAACATTCCACATTCAGTTCAAAATCATTTCCAGACTATATTGTTGTCTACATGGAAACCTACTAAATGAGAATGGGTATGCAACATACCTTCAAGTTTTTTTTTTTTGGCAAATCACCACCACTTAGTGTATAGTAATCGGGTTAAGTGTGCCGATCTGGATCTGCACCTTCGATTAATCAATAAAAAAATGAATCTAATTGGCAGTTTCATACATCAGTGTTCCCCTTGTTTAAAATAGAGCCAAATATCCATTCCAGTGTTTCCCCTGTGGTAAAGTCAGTTGAACTGATGAAGATCCCATTGTCGGTAGCCTACTGGTTTTAGCTGAGCTAGACAGAGAATATTCAGTTAAAACAGATCGGTGACGGTGTTCTCTGGAAGTGAATGTAGCCCAAAAGTTGTGTTGTATGTGGAGTGAGTGCATCGGACTCCGTTTAAAAAACAGCCTTTTAAATGCTTGTCAGCAACCCCTCATATGGTAACTTAGGAGGCAATATGGCCTTGTGTGCTCTGATTAATTTTGCATGCATATTTTTGTTTTAATGAAAACTCCTGTCTGTTTTGGAAGAAGGAACAAATGAGAGTAACAGGTGAACTACCTTTAAAGGGAGTTTTCTTTACGTGCTGTGATAGAGACTTTAAAGTAATAAGATTGAAAATGTCCCCCTTGGATCTTAGGGTTCCCCCACCTGCCAGATCCCACTTTAACCTCTGATAGTAATATTCTAGTTACTTATGCACATAAATAAAGCCTAAACTGAATATTTTTCATCCTCAGATTTTTGGCAAACCCGCAATGAGTCTAGAAACTTCAACCAGAGGCACGAGGTGGAGCTGATCAAGGAAGAAAATAGGAAAGTCATTGAGGCAGAGATTCGAGTACAGGTGATACTGACTATGCTAAATGCTAACCAACACATGTTAGGAATTTAATAGTCTATATCCTTGACATTCCACCGGATTTCACTCATTTAGGCCGGATATACGTTGCACTGGGCTTCCTTTGTGTTGGCATTTTATACTCCGGTCGAGGACTACGGTTAACCTTTTCTCAGCTTTCTGCAGGGTAAATCCAGACAGCTAGCTAGACTATATGTCCAATTTGAGTTTTCTGTTGCAAGACTAAAACAACTTTTAAACGTACACATGTTCCACCAAAACAGTTCCTTCCGAGCCTATTTTGCAGCAGCACCGTAGCTTTTCTCCGCTGCTTAGCACCGCTGCTTAGCACCGCTGCTTAGCACCGCCCAAGACGATTGTGATTGGTTTAAAGAAATGCCAATAAACCCGTGCACGTTTTCCTCCCATCCCCGAATGCTGTGTGGAGTAGCTTTGGAGGAAGGTCTGGCAAAGACTAGGAATTTAACAACCAGCTGTTTTCTATTGTCTTTTGGTTACCGGTGCTGTACTTTTAGCAGTTCAGTGTCACTGGTGTTTAAAACTGATAACAGCACCACCTGTAGTTGCACTGCTTGGTCTGTTCTGCTTGCATCAGGTAGATGAGCAGATGAGACAAGAGCTGGCTGAATGGAAGCTAGCTGTGGATAAAGACAAGGGTGGTAAAACCAAGGGAAATGCCAAGGTAATAAATGAGAGAAAACTCCACACATATTTTTGGGGGGTTTGGCCACAGTTTACATTGATCACATTGAGCTGTGTCCTGATGATATGTATATCTCTCCACAGAAAAAGAAAGGATCTAAGAGTGGGAAGAAGAAGAAAAAGGACAAAGATTTGACAGCCGATAGGTGAGGTCACACAGAGGATGCACTTCTGAAGTACATGCTTTTCATTGTAGAATTGAGTTTTATGAAGTCGATTATTATAACATTATCTATTCACGTCTACTAGGACTCTTGAGTCTCTGTGTCAGGAGCTGGTGGAACAGGGCTTGTTGAAACAGGCAAATAATGTTAGGCTGCAGGATTACATGGGTAAGCCTTTGTATATTGTTTGTGTAAACTGGTATGCCATCTTTCAGATCTCTCTGTGTTATTTTGATCATAATTGTACGTGAGCTTTTAATCTGATTGAAATCAATGTGTAGACAAAGCAGAACTCTCACAATTGAGCACTTTGTAACGGTCAAGGTCTCTGGAAAGTGTTCAGTGGTGATGTGCTGCCCTCCTCTGGTTTGTGATTGCCAAAACACTATGCCAATGACACTCTTCTTACTTGCACATTAATCGTAGAAAGGAAATTGATTTTAAAGTTATTTCTTTCAGTTTTCCCAATGATTTACAGTGCAGATGAATAACTATTGGCCTAATACTGTAGTTGTTCCCTCTTGTTCCTAGGTGACTATAGCTACCTTGGGACCACACTGAGGCAAAATGACATTGAGCCCATGCCATCATTGTCAGATGTGCGGCAGGTCTTATCTCTATATGCAATTTTACCATTAGGTATTAAAGTGTTTCACGTTACATTTTAAATAAATATAACTGGAATATATTCTGGTTTGAATATAAGGTGTGTGTTGTTGCAGGCTCACAGGTGGTACATGAGAAAGCTCCTCTGATAAAGGCCATCCTGCTGGCAGGGCCGGCTGGTGTAGGTAAGAAGATGTTGGTCCACGCAATCTGCCAGGAGACAGGAGCCAACCTGTTCGATCTGTCTCCTCTGAACACTGCAGGAAAGTACCCAGGCAAGAGTGGCCTCGCCATGATGCTTCACATGGTGTTTAAGGTAACACACTGGCATTTAAAAGAAAGTTTGTAATGATAGCGGTTAATCTAAAGCTCTTTTAATGACTGCTGCTAAACTGTTTAATTGTATTTTCTTTCCTTTGAAGTCATAATCCCAACATATATACATGTAAGTAACATCTTATGGGATCTTATGACTAAGTACTGTCAAATACCCCATAAAATGCAAACAGAGAATATTCTCCCACCTTTGGTATGCAAGGCAGTATGTTGTCATGTCGTAGCACCATTAGTTAAGATTAATACACTACCTAGAAATGTCCATTCCACTCCATTATAGACAGAATACCAGCTGAGATCAGTTGCATTGTTTTTTGTTAACCAGGGCAGCAGTTTTCAGATTTACAATTATATTTTAATAATAAAGTTAAGTTAGCATTGGTTAAAATGATATCAGATTAGTAAACAGAATGTGCCTTCGGAACATTGGATGAATGGTTGCTGATAATGGGCAATGTAGATATTGCATTAAAGATCAGCCACTTCTTTCTACAACAGTCGAGAACCCTTTTGCAATTATGTAAGCACATAATGTAATCTGAAAACTGCTGCCAATGCAACTGATCTCAGCTGGTATTCTGTCTGTAATGGAGTGGAATGGAAATTTCTAAGTGACCCCAAACTTTGGACCGGTAGTGTATGTCATGGTGAATTTGGTGGAGCATGATGAATTTTATAGAAGTGCCTCTTGCAAGTAAAAAAGCAGTTTTTCACAAAAATCTTCGCATAGGTTGCAAGATTGCTGCAACCTTCGGTAATATGGATTGAGGACGCAGAAAAAATGTTCTACAAGAAAGTTCCCAAGGAAGAAAAAGAGGTATTTCTGGGAAGGATAAAGTTGAACAGCATTATCATGTTGTTTAAATGTTTCAGCTTTCGATTTGCATGGTAACTGAAACCATTTTGTACGTGTACGCAGTTAGATCCCAAACGCTTGAAGAAAGACTTGCCCAAGTCTCTCAAGTTGATCAAAGGGGAGGATCGTGTTCTGATCGTAGGAACCACCAAAGACCCACTAAGTGCTGATATCAAGTCACTGTGTAAAATGTACAGCAAAATCATCCTCATCCCAAGACCTGACTACGGCTCAAGATACAGTAAGAACAGACACATTGGGGAACAATTTCATTTTGCTGTGGTTGTTGGTATGAAAAAACTGACCTTTGACCTTGTTTGCCTTCAGTCTTGTGGAAGCAACTGATCAGAAAGCATGGTGGTGAAGTAACCAGGGCGCTGGACGTCAGCTCTCTTGCGAAGATTTCTGATGGCTACACGCCAGGTCACGTCGTCCGGGTGATCCAGAGCGTTGTCACCAAGCGTCGCATCCTACAGCAGGCAAACAGACCACTGACTGCTGCCGAGTTTGTTGCTCCATTAGCCAAGATTGACCCCGTGTTTCAGGAAGAAGAAGAGGCCCTTAAAGTATAGCGGATATGTCATATTTAGTTTTCATTGCATTTTCATGATTGTAATTGCTTTGTTGTATATTAATCATATGTTTTTCTTTCTTGTGTATCACTAGAACTGGTATGCGAAGACCCCCCTGGGAAAGAAGAGGATTAAAGCTGCCACAGGAAAGGAAGAAGAAGAGGCACCAGTTAAAGGCAAAGATGCAAAGAAAGGGAAAAAATGAGTTTGTCGTCATGTTTTTATCACAACTGAATGTCGTTAGATATTTATTAAAGCTTGTATGTGAATTGCCTTCTGATGACTGACCCATTTACTTCCTACAAAGTAAATTAAAAAAAGCAGTAATTTTGTTTTTGTTGTGTGTTTTCAAATGGGGCTGCCAAGTACGTATTTGACAGTGGTGGAAGTAAGTAAGTCATGCATTCAAAATCTTACAGAAGTACATAAGTATTAGTATAAAAATATATTTTTTGGCCTTGACCAACTGCCACTTTGCTTGTTTGCAAGCCATGATGTCTCTCTCTCATGGGCGGGCAAAGCAGAGAAGGGGAGGTAATCTTGCTCCTTATGACCTCATAAGGAGCAAGATTCCAGATTGGCCCATCTGAGCTTTCATTTTCTCAAAGGCAGAGCAGGATACCCAGGGCTCGGTTTACACCTATCACCATTTCTAGCCACTGGGGGACCATAGGCAGGCTGGGGGAACACATATTAATGTTAAAAAAACTCATAAAGTGAAATTTTCATGCCATGGGAGCTTTAATGATTTAATTCGAAAAGAAAAAAAAATAGGTTAGTAACGTTAACGTTACCCAATTTACCAGTATGCCTGCACATCAGTTGATTACAGCACAACAGTCACAATGATCCCATTACATTACACTGGAATTGTCACCTGTTTTCCAGTTTTCATTATATTAGAGATATTGGGTCACCTTATTATATACGTGCATGCGCTTAAAACATTCTTCAACCGCCCTCCGCACTTCCCTGGAGTGTTTTGAACCCGGACGTACTTCGTCAGCGTGCTTTGAGTCGTAGTCGTTGCTATGACACCATACAGTATATAAAAAAGTGGATTTTCAGAGGGTGTTGTATAAAATGTCCATGATAATCAGTAATGTGAATATATGTATTATTTTCTTGTTTTCTGTTTGTTCTACTTTGTACTTATATTAGCTGAGTATATATGTGTTTTTTGACCACTGATTTGGACTTATGAATATATAGAACAGACTTGATTTACACATACTGATTTTTTGATTATATTTTGTTGTTTTAAGTAGTGTTATAACTTGGCTATAGTATATATCAGAGGATCCATATGGTACTAGTTGAAGTCTGAAACACCTGTAAAAGTGCTGATGAAGCATACTATGCTATGGTATATAAACTATATATATATATATATACTATTAGTTTATTGATTTCATGGTACACACAACAAAGATTATATCACAGATTACATTTGGTCATTTTGTCAAACAATACGTGCTTCCATAATTAATTCTACACAAAAAAAAACGACACAAAAGGGTTACAAATATGTTCCTCAACTATACAAACGTGACACACTACATTTCCAGGCAGAAAAAAGTGTAAAGAATTTCTGATAATATAGTTGTAATAAAACCTAACTAAAACATGGGTCTATGAAAATAAGTTGTAAAAATTCAGATCATCATCCATCCTCATGTGGTAATGAGTTGTGTAACCAAAGTCCCACTGATGGTCTGTGTCTTCTAAAACAGTTACCACAGAGGGGCTCTGGTCAGCCCCCCCTTCCAGCTGCGAGAATCTGCCACCTGCAACAGAGCGGGGCAGAGTGCAAACACGAAACTGAAAATAATGACATGCAGTAAGATACACAAAGACTGCAGAAACAATGTAGAGACTTAAAGAACACATGAAAACATTTCTTGGAAGTGTTTCTGAGACTGTTGCAGCTAAATACTTAACTCTGAGATCTGGAAAATTGCAATGGGCAGGGTTTGTCAATTAGATTAAGGTAAGCTATGAGCACCCACCCAGACAAAAGTCAAGAAAAGATGACACAGTAACCACCTTATTCAAAACCATACAACGAAATAATAACAAAATAGACAAACTATGAACCAGATAAACATATGTATAAATGAAAACACAAATCATACACGTCTCTCCCCAGCACAAAGCTTTTTAGGAGCCCTCCAGAAAGCTCAGGCACCTTCCCCACTTTCTAGTATAGACATCCAATCAGGCAAACCGTTTATATGACATTTTTTCAAATGCTGCCACCCTAGCCATCTCACAAGCCCACTCCTGGATTGATGGCATCCCTTCATTCCTCCATCCTCTTAAAATAATCTGTTTGCCTATCATTAAACTAGCCTGGACCCAGCTTTTATAGGATTGACCAATCTTCCACAACAAATAATCATGGGCTGAATGGAACCTGGGTCCCTGCAATCTGACATAGGTTATGATGTGTCCTGGTCCAAAATTCCTGGAATTTATCACAGGACCATAGGACATGAAATAATTGGCCTTCCTATGCCTTACATTTCCAACAATTTGGTGTGTCTTTCAAACCAAGTCTTAACAATCTGGAGGGAGTCCAATAGAAGCGTTGCATAATCTTGAACTGAATGAGGTGCACCCTCACATCGCTTGACACAGTTTTAATATTCCTACAGATTCTGATGTGTTATTGTGTTTGATCACAGTGACCCACCTGCATTCTCTTATGAAGAAACCTCAACTTTTGGTTGAGACATTCAATCTCCTGAAACAAGACAGAGAAGCCATGGTCAGGTGGATGCAGAGATGCATATGAATGTAAAAATACCTCTGATTGTAGAATCATAACACACCCTGTCCTATTTATATTATCACATTTTCACAAATAAAATCAAACAACATTTCCCATTAGTAAGTGGCCAGCATTACACTCATAAGCATCGCTGTAAGTGTTGTGTTAGTCTATATCCTTGACTTTCCACTTCCTGGACTGCTCCGGTGCCGCATGAAATTCCACCGGATGCATGTATTTTCCGTTTCCTTCCACTTTAAACTCCAGTGGATTTATCAGGACTACTGTTCCCTGCTCCTCAGATCTTTGCAGGGTAAATTAAGACAATCTGTCCATCTGAGTTTTCGCTCGCAAGACTATTCTGCAGCGGCTCTGTGCGGATCTTAGTGCCGCCCAAGACAATTGTGATTGGTTTAAAGAAATGCCAATAAACCAGAGCACGTTTTTCTCCCATCTCGGAATGCTGTGTGGACTAGCCAGACCCTCCTCCACTACGCAGCGTGTGGATAGACTGGCGTTGTGTTAACTGTTGTAGAAGGCCCAGAGAAAAGTTCAAATACCTGGCTTAGTTTTTCGTTGTGCCTGAGTTTAATTTGAGGCAGAAGCTCCTCCAGTCTCTGAATCTGTAATAAAACATGGAATCTATAGTATATTCATGTTTTGGCAGGTGATACAGCTTTATGATCTAGACAAAAGTAAAATGGCAGGAAGACACTGCACTATTATTCTTTCGATGAAAGAGTCTAAACCTTTGACAAGAACGTTCATACTGTACCATTACCAAACCATTATTGAATAGTATTAGTGCTATGTGGTTACTGTGTCTTACCCTCCTGTCAATAGTCTGTAGCCTGGTCTTCATGCTCCTGTTGAGCACAGTCATGGGAATGGTTCTGGGCTTAGGACACACTGGGAACAGAAATATTACAAACATTACAGACATTAAAAATGTGCCTTTTCTTCAGGCTGAATTTGTGTTTCACTTTTGTAAGAAATAGATATGGCTAATAACTGATTCAGGGAGAAGTTAAGGAGAACTATTACATTTCTGCAGCACACAAAGGAGAATACAGTATCAACAATTCCAGATCCCCATGAACAGATGTGTAGTTAGCCATGCAGGAACTATGATTTGTGATACCGTGTTGCCTTTTCTTATTCTTTGTGACTCAAAATGTGTTTCAGTCCATTTTGGTTGAACCTGTACTTCATGCAACCAGGATTTTTTTCCTGCATAATCTGATTTAAATTGATCACACTTCACTTTAAATCTATATATTTGGCATTTATGCGCAGTAAACAAACATTAATAAATGGTTTATAACAAACTATAATGTAGTTGTATGCTGCCAAATGGACATTTTTAAGTGTTTATTAATGCTAAGTATTTGTCAACAATTAGAACTTCTCCTATGAGGACGTATGTTATATTATTACAACTGTGTTTCAATTATATTGTCATTCATTATCTGTTATAAACCAGTATCCACTGGACCCACAGTTTAGAGAGAGAAAAGAAAACACTGTCAAAGAGAACAAAAGGTGAGTCCGCTCTTACCATGCTGAAAGATCTTGGCTACCTCAAGCACATATGGCCTGTAGTGAAAAACACGTCACCAGTTGACATTAATTAGTGCTTAATAAATGCAATATGTACTGAATTATAGGACTAATTGTCTCCAGTCAAAGACTCTTACATGTGCTTGCTGTTAGCAGGGATCGAGCTATTCAGAGGGATCAGGCAGCCACGGTGGTTCCTTATCTGCAAACAGATCAAAGCACAAGTGATCATTTGACAATTTTAGCTACAACCAAAAACTGATTTTTCTCTTCTTTTTTTTTTATTCTGCAAAGATTCAGAAACAAGGCTGCATCTCTAATAAGAAGGCGAAAGAATCGTACCTTGAATATGACATCGGAAGTGTTTAGCCCAAAGGTAGTGGTGATAATCTGAAAAGAGATAAAATATCAAAATATATATCAAAATATACTACATAAAAAAAAATGAGCCAGAGTTTCAGTTTTTATTTAATTTTTTTTATTTATCTTTGTTAAATTTTAATATTTATATTAAATAGGTGAACAGGAACATACTATGCAGGCACAATAACAAAAGCAACAGGTGAACCACCTGTATGATCATGGTAACCTCAGCAGTTGGAGGAATGGACACTTCACGAAGAGCCACCACTCTGTCATCTGCAAGAGATACAACATGAGATCATGCTACCACTTTTTAAAATGTCACTATTTAAAAAGTGTTTATATGTTGTTTTTACATTTATCTGCTGTAAGAGGAAAGTTTATCTGTGCTCACCTTAAATCTTTCTGTTTCAAATGTGAACACAAGAACATGATTTTGTGACATCACAACTATTGTAAGCAAATCACACTGCAGTACACAAGTGTGATGTGGAAACGTCAAACCTGAGTACACATATACAAATAATGGATTTCACAGTGAAGAATATTTTGTGTCCAGTATTTAAACTTTTGGAATAAAAAAAAAAGAATTGCATCTTCATAAATTCTGGATTTTTCAATGAAGTAGGAGTTAGATATACAACATATCAGTCACAGATTATTATTCAAAACAGAGTATGTTTATGTATCAAACACACTTAGGTCTTGATTGATAGGCTACTTAATGGACCCTTTATCAATCCCTCATCAACATTTGCATGCTGATGATTTCGTCAGCTTTTTTTGGATGCTTATTAGAAAATGAGAAACTCATGACCCTGTATTCATTTCTTTTTTTATCTGCAGACTTGAGCATTTATTATTGACTTGACTCACTGCCAGAAATGTCACGCGGCAATTAATGCTCTTATTTATTATAAGCATACATTATTTATAAAACGCGCCATCACTACCACAAACACACACACACACACACACACACACACACACACACACACACACACACACACACACACACACACACACACACACACACACACATCAGATATGGAACTGGCAGGAATCATGTGATAGTTCAATCGTTTAATAGTAATCAAAAATAGGCTTTTCATTCCCTCTTTGAATCACTTTACTGAATATGAGATGAAGGGCTGCAGCCAAGCTGATAACGTCAAAAGTCAAATACAGCTGCTCTCGTCTAGACAAGTTATGGCTATAAACGTCAGCTACACATTTGCTGAAGTGAAAAGGAAACATCATATGTAGGCCTATGAATAACCTAAACCTATATGCTGGCTGTCTATGACATAAACATAAGCGTTCTTCTAATCTCCATTTAGTCTTTAATGGGTTAAAGAGGCCGGTTGCCATGGACACAGACTCACAGACCGAGGACATCAGTGGCTGAAAAACAATAAATCACTGCTCGTAAAGTCGAAAAACTTAGAGAAACCTACGAACCGTTTTTATCAAGTCGTCTCAGAGCGATCCAGGCCTTTGATCCACGTGGTGATTTATCAAAACTGACGTTAGACATTTTAATCATCCGAACAGCAGCACCAGACACAGAGTAGCCTACCTGCGACATCCGGTCTAGGACTTTCAAAATAATTCTTTCTAAATCCACTTTACTCCAGTGTGTAGCCTATATAGCCATCGAGAAATAAAGTACTAAAATAATGTGAAATGACTTGGGTATCCAAGACAGGTTAGTTTGGAGAAATTTAATGTAATTTAAGTGAACAAATAGTTAAAACAGGGATTTTAAGGGCTCTATAGTTGTCTGAGTTTATAGATACAGCAGTATAGGCTACAGCCCACACAGGCGGAGCGACACGATAAGTAACCTTAGATGCATGTAATAATATCTTCTATTCTTTGTTTAGTGTTGTTTCGTTAGTACTGCTGCTGTGACATGTGGAATTCTATCTATCTATCTATCTATCTATCTATCTATCTATCTATCTATCTATCTATCTATCTATCTATCTATCTATCTATGTGACCAGATTTCTGAGATAAAACGGGGACACTGCCCCATGGGCGTCACTAGACCTAAAGCTGCACTGGGGCACAAGCCCCCCTAGGGGGATCCATGGGCATGCTCGCCTGTAAGAAAATGTTGTCTATTTTAACGTTTAAATGCATCAATCTGGTGCACTTTGAAAAAAAATTCTGAGGTTAGACTTGATTATTCTTATCTATGGATAGAAATATTTGTGCTGTAGCCTGAACTATTTTGCACTTCAGAATTATAACCATGCACACACAGGTGGAATAGTTTTTCTTCATATTTTTGCATTAATGTCACTTGGAAGCATACCAGTAATAATATATATTCATATTCGTAAGTGGGATATATATAAGTAAGTGGGATTGTCTGGAATCTGGCAATATAATAACCATTATGAAGGGATACACTGGCTAAGCAATTTACAAAAATGTACTGTATATATTATAATTAATTATAATGTAATTTACATTATAATTTTGGCCCAAAGTGAAGAGTTTGTGAGATATTTCACAGATAATAATGGGTGTGCAGAGATTTATGCAGAATGCAAATATGATAACATTTCATGTAAGTTGAATGTTAATTTTCTCGCATACCATTTGTTACAGCAACTGGCGCTAATATTATTGGAAAGCTTAGATTCTGGTTGAGGTAGTTGTGCCAGACTCACGCCTTTGGCTGAGTCTCTATCTGTCAGAGGGAGAGCAGGAATGCGGTTGTGAAGAAGTTGGTAATTTCATGGTGCAGATTAGCACTTTTGCATGCACTATATCCGTGTCACATTCTCATTAGGGGCTGATCCTAGAATCGCCCCTGCTGCTACTTCATACTTGTAGGCTACCCCACTACACCTCAGAGGGAAATGTAATGTTTACTGCACTACATTTATCTGACAGCTTTTGCTTTATTGCTTTACGCTGGGCTTGTTTCTGCAACATCTCATTGAGTATCGGATACAATTAAAATTAAAGTTGCAAGCAGCATTGGACAGTCCGTCGTGCCTCTGCGTGCATCAGGGTTACAGGCGGACGCCGCTCCTTGCGACTGTGCATTTGCGCGGCACTCAGACACTGCAAATTGTCACCAATGAAAAGGGAACTCCCTGCTGAGTTCAGTGATACCTCACACAAGACTCTACGTCATACAGTTCATTACCTGTGAAAGGGGGCGTGGCCAAAGCATAGGGGGCGGGTCAAACCATCACCAATCAAAAAGAAACTCTGCTGAGTTCAATGATACCTCACACATGACTCTACCTTAAATAGGTCACCAGTTATGAAAGAGGGCGTGGTTTAAGCATAGGGGGCAGGCCAAACCATCACCAATGAAGAAGGAACTCTCTGCTGAGTTCAATGATCTACCTTAAATGGTTAAAATGTTACATGGCCTGAGTAAGTGGGCGTGGTTAAAGTATAGAGGGTGGCTCAGTATCACATGTAGACCACACATTATAAGTTTCATGTAAATCGGATGATGTTTGTCATATAGGGCTGATTTCCTGTTGCCAGCGGGGGGCGCTATGGCCAAAAGTCCATTTTGGCCTAAAAATGTCCTCAGGCCTGGACTCTTGTCACTTGTCAATTGGACAATGTACACTAAAGTTACAACAACTTCTTTGTTCATCGATAAATGCTCAAAATGGCCGCCACACCACGCCCACACCGCTGGACGAAAAGTTTTTCTTTTAATAACTTTTCATCGTTGAGGTCTTTAGATGACACAGACCGAATGTGAAGTTGATCTGATGAAATCAGTCAGTTATAACGGAAAAAGAACATAAATAAACTACTTTAATGTAGATTTTCTTTAGGGCTTTATTACGTGGTATCGGATCGGTGCATAAACTCCAGTACTTCCCGATAACAATACCAGCGTTATAGGCAGTATCGGAGCCGATACCGATACTGGTATCAGTATCGGAACATCTCTAATGAATACTGAAAAGTTTTGAGCCAACTGGACTCAAGTTACACCCACTTCCTGTTTCGATGGCGAAACGCACAAAATGGCCGCCCCGCCATGGCCATGCCCTAGGACGAAAATCTCCTATCTCATCTTTAACGTCTCAAGATGGCACAGACCAAATTTGAAGTTGATCAGATGAAATCTCTAGGAGGAGTTTGTTAAAGTACGACGTGGAAATGGCCAAAATTGCACTAATTTCGAACTTTCAATTCAAAATGGCAGACTTCCTGTTTTTTTAACTTTGTAGGGGGCGCTAGCAAGCCATTTTTGTGCGCCTATTCCCAAAACCCTTAAAATACGTACATTTTCACCAGACTTGATGCGACCGTCAATTTTGGTGAGTTGTTGAGTATGTTAAGCCCCTCAAAAAGGCAATTAATTTGCCGGGAAAATAATAATTCCTTCAGTTTCAATAGGGCCTTCGCCGCTGTTGGTGCTAGGGCCCTAACTATTGAGGAAATATTTTCCTTTGACATTGGTCCAGTATTAAACGAGATCGCTGCAGTCGGCAACGGCGAAACAAGCTACAATGTAAGTTAATAGGATGTCAATTGTCCAGCTTGTATTTACGTTCATAAAAGTGCTCGTTTTGCCACTGACAGGCTCAGATTAATATTCTGACAAGTGTCTGACAACATTATGGAAAGGATTTCTAAGGAGGTCAACATTTCTGTTAAAGAGTAAGATCCTTTTTTTAAACATAAAAAGTCAGTGAAATTGCATTCGCTAAACCCACCAGACTCCATCTAAATTAACAGTCGTTTTAGCATCGTAAAATGGGCATTTTAGAACATCTCTGAGCTCTGAGCAGCGCTTGCTCTGGCTGTCTTGAGCCTGCGCGTGTAGGGTGCACGACTAAACGTTAGGTCAATGTTTTCTTTCTTTCATTCCAATTTCGGGTCTGTCAGTCACAGTGAAAAACGAGGACATTTCCGGGGACAGCTCCAGCAAGGGACAGGTCACCGAAACCGGGGACTGTCCCCGGAAAGCGGAGACGTCTGGTCACCCTAATCTGTCTCTGTCTGTCTGTCTGTCTGTCTGTCTGTCTGTCTGTCTATCTATCTATCTATCTATCTATCTATCTATCTATCTATCTATCTATCTATCTATCTATCTATCAACAAAGATTATCACCTCTGCAAAATGTGCTGCTAAATGAAAAACCATTTGAGGGCGAGAAACAGAACACAGTTTTAAATATGTGTTAAACATTTCTATATTCCTCTAACCACTGTCAGGTGTCTGGACTAGAGGACATGTGATACACAAAAGGGGGAGGGTTTCCAAACACAGATCCAGAGGCTTAGGTGGAGTGTTCAGCTGTTTTGTCGACTTCTAAATTCACTCAACACATCCTCACATTGCCTTGGTTCCTTAAACACTACTCTATTTTTAGCTTATGTGCACCATCAATAAGATGCTATACACGAGAAGGCCCCCATTTCATGATATCAAGTTGGCCATCTTCATTGTGGCGGGATAGATTGGGGGCCTTCAGGTCTATTTGAGTGCAATCTTCAAAGGGTTATGACATCATGTTTTGAAATTAGCATTTAGCAACAAGCAAAAAGCGTAGTGTACTTAAATTGAATCTTTCCCGCTCAAATGTCTAAGAAAGCGGCTACAGTAAAAGCTTTGTAATGAATGGGCTGCAGGAGATCTGTAAAATGAGACTGGTTCCCTTCTCAGTGACGACAAGTTGTTTTTTTGTGCCCCAAGAGATTATCCTGTCAAGTTTCACTCGACTTAGGAGTGCTCAGTGGCACATGGAGCTGTCTATCAAACTGAGGTGTACACAATGCTGGGTAGTGCTGGCTTTGTTCTGTCTGGCAGTCTTGTTGTTTTACTGTAATGCAAATAAAAACCTCAACCCAACATATTTTTGAGTTGGAGGAGCTAGAGGAATAATATCGGCACTGCATGGCTGCTGTGTTACTTTGAATGTTTTCTATCGAGAGCTTAGCAATCATGGGTAGCAAACCGCTTTATACTCAGGTCAGGAAATGACCTCAGAAAGGAATGCCGATCAAGTGTTATTTAAGAGAGGAGTCGTGTGTGTCTTCATATTGTTTAATCTTTTGTGACCTTTCAACTGCAGCAGTGGTGAATACTCCCTGTGGAGATCCATGGACTTTGAATGGTCTAACCCAAGGTTTAGGACACTGACAGATATGGGTCAGAATTGCAAAGAGCATGTGATTAAACTGCAATAACGGGATTAGTATAATGATAAGAAAACTCTACTTCTGTCTCGGACCAGTCATTTTAGATCTCTGTTCGAACAACCTTCAAGTAATTTGCGCTAAGCTTGTCTCTCGCTCATTCATGCACACTGGAAAACCATCAAACAACTACGCTAAGCATATTGTATACATTTTGATTGTTTTTGATTGTTCCATTGATGCTGGACATGAGTTGCCTCACACCATTAAAACCAAAGCTATCTTTGCCCTCATACTGACGGAAGGCTATTTTGGAGGTTAGTATGTGGGGAGAGATATGTCAGCTGTTCAGCCCTATGCTCCATCAAAGAAAGAAAAAAAGAGAAAGCGCTATAGGCTCTCTGCTTTGGGGACAGGGACGCAGCTTGCAAACCTGGGCATGCTTTCCTTTGGCTAAACGTTTGTTGTTAATCTTAAAGGCTTTGTGTGTAACAAGACAAGACTCGGACAGATCTGTTGCCATGGTGGATGTTTCTCTCCTCTTTTTTCAGGTGAAAGTAATTTGTTTTTTGTCATCGGTGCCACAAGAGGACATGCAAGGATTTATTCTTTCCAGAAAACTCCAGTCTAAATTGAAGGTTGGTGCATCGCTGCAGGTGATCTGACATATTCTTGTGTTATTTTGGTAGTTTTTCTTGGCATTATCTCTTTGCTTGCGTACTATGATGGAAAATTAATTAAAGTTAAATCATATACTGCACAGTTGTATTATAAGATACGCAAGTTTTTCACTCTCAGCTGTTTTGAGTTTGCTCAACTCATGACTTTTTCATTTCCATGGTATTTTTTCAGCTTACATGCCATGTTAGAGAAGATCTCGATGGCTATCAGAACTGATTAGGCCTATAGAGGTTATCTAGATAATGGCTGGCAGATTCAGTGCCATTGTGTGACGCATTACTGTAATGTGATTTTAGCTGGTAGGTAATGAGAAAGAATGACCCTCCTCTTAGAGTTCTTTGAAAACCTCATAATGATAGTGGGAGGAACCAACCTCCAAAAAGTGTGTCATGATCTCACATATATCAATCAGTTTAGTGATTGGCAGTTCTTATTTGGCCTCTCGTTTGTTTTTTAAAGCTTCCCGTTCTTCTCAGTTCAGTGCATGCAGCCTGATGGAGGTGGCATCACAGCTGAGGTTATATTGGTAGTGCTGAGCTCAGCCAAGTGAGGTGACAGAGATTACTCTGCTCTTCAGTACTGAGGAGGAATGGCATGCTATCGCAGGGATCAACCATTTCAGAGTGATGCCATGTGTATCCATTTTGACATGCCAATGCTGCCGTTTTGGAAGTGATGGTTTTATATCATTATTGGCCTGAGAAGAATTTGTTTGGCATGTAAAATGGAGTTTTGTCTAAAACAACATGATGATGCGTTTACGGCTGAACCGATTATTCCTTTTCTTCTAAGCCGTTACCTGATATATATTTTCATCATATAATAGTTGTAGTCCTTCTGTGATAACTGTGGCAACAGGCAAACACAATTCCCCAATCACACTGAGAGAAGAGCAGGAGGGGGGATGGGAGACAATATACCTGGAGGAATTGTAGCAGCTGCAAGTAAGTTCTCTTTCACACATAAAGTGGTCAATTTCAGTGTAGTAGCAAATGAGCATTTGAGTCTCTAATGCTGCGTGTTTGTGTGCCAGAGAACCGTCTGCAGGTGGTGAAGGGGTTGGAAGATGTGGAGGTGTCTGAGTGTGAGAGCTGCTCCTTTGAAGTGAAACTCAATCTGGCCTATATCGAGGGTGTGTGGACCAGAGATGGGATGCAGCTTAAGTCAAAGCCCAGCTGGCGCATCAGCACACATGGGAAGAAGCACTCCCTCGTACTGAACAGGGTGGCTTTGGGAGATGCAGGCCTGTTCTCTTTTCAGGCCAACGGCATTCAGACCTCATGCAGACTCAGTGTCACAGGTAAGGTGGTTAAATAGACCTGACTAAGGCCTAAATGTAATTAAAATATGACCGCACTCTTGTGTTACTACATAACGTAATAGGTTAATGTATACAATTACGAATGAGTAAATAAGTCATAATAAGAGGTCATATGTAAGAAAAAGAGAGAGGACCATGTACATTGTGGAATCTTAGTTTATCCAATTGGAAAAAATAATGCCTAAATGTTTTTAGCCATGTTAGTTACAGGGCTCTAGGCATGGTTATGTTGGTCAGTAAGTCAGCCCATGACCGCTCAGGACTGAAATATCTCAATTACTGTAGGATGGATTGCCATAAAATCTTTTACAGACATTCATGGTGCATCAAGGATGAAACCTTGTGACATTTTTGATCCCCTGACTTTTCCTTAGCACCACTAGCATGTTGACATTTTTTGGGTTGTATTGACATATCTCAACAACTATTGTATGAATTGTTTTGAAGTCTTATACAAACATTCATGGTCCCCAGAGAATGAATTGTAATAACTTTGATCCCCTAAACTTTTACTTAGCACCATCATCAGATCAAAATTTCAATTTGTCCAATACATTGGTTTATACACCTGCAAAACTAATGTCATTCCCATCATGTGTTTGATGTTAATTAACAAACAAATGTGAGCATGCTGCTACGCTAAACCAAGATGGTGAACATGGTAAACATTATGCCTGCTAAACATTAACATATTAGCCTTATTAATTATTATTATTATTATTATTGCTATAAGAGCGATCTGACAAGCAGATTCATCAAGTTCTGTTGGTTTTACAGTAATGGTTTGGTTATCTTCTGCCAGCTAGGGACATCCATATAGTGAAGGAGCTCGAAAATGTTGACACGATGGAGCGTCAACCTGTGAATTTCCTGTGTGAGGTCAACCAGGTGGATTTGGATGGTCGGTGGTACAGAGATGACTGCCGAATTCGACCTGGGGACAACATCAAGATCAGATACCAGGGTGAGAGACCAACCACATGGTTTCCAAGCTAAGAAGCTGTGTTTGAGTTGTCACAGTGGTTGCACCAGGCAGTTCTTAGGTGTAAAGAAAATATAAAACCTGGTTAAATACAATACAACATTTTTTCCTTTGATCTGATTGCAGGTAAAACTCACACCCTGTTCTTCAAGTCAGTCAGGCCAGAGCATGCTGGAGAGATCAGATTCACTGCAGAGCGTGTCTCTTCCTATGCAACTCTTACAGTGAAAGGTGAGTCACAACACTGTTTATGTCACGATTTAACATGGATTTATGGAGGGGTTGTTCGCTTAAGGTTTACAGCCTGTTCCTCCCTTCTTCAGAGCTTCCAGTCCAAATAGTGCGTCCTCTGAGGGTCAAGATAGCCATGTATCGCCACCGAGGTCTGCTGGAGTGCCAGGTGTCACGGCCTAATGCTCAGGTCCGGTGGTACAAGAACAGGAAGGAGCTCGTGCCCAGTAAAAAATACCAACTGATCAGCCAAGATGTCTACAGGCAGCTGACCATCGACAACGTCTGCTCTTCAGATGAGGACACCTACACCTGTGATGCAGGGGATGACAACACCTCTTGTCAGCTTCTCGTGGAGGGTAAGCTGCCTGCTGTCACAGCAATGAAATCAAATAAGGTTTATTGCCTACTAACAGTACATGTATGCATTCATGTACCCAAAAAATTGTGTAATGCCCATGTGCACATGCATTTCTAATGTGTAAATTATACAATCAAGAGTGATTTTTGTAATGTTATAAGTCATGAGTTGTATTAGTAGTGGTAATGTGTATTATGGCTGTACATGCAGAGCAGGCTATCAGAATAGTGAGGGGGATGAGCTCAGTGGAGGTGATGGAGCCAGAGCCAGCGCTGTTCCAAGTGGAGACCAGCCTGAAATCAGGGAGGCCTCCCCGGTGGACCCTGAACGGTGAGGTGCTGGAGCCTAGCGCAGCAGTGAACATCGACAGGAAAGGCACCCTCCACAGCCTCTGTCTCACCTCCACAGAAAGCTCCATGTCGGGCCCCATGCTCTTTGTAGCTGGCAAGAGTCGTTCCACTGCTCAGCTTACTGTCAAAGGTGAGTTGGCTAAACCTGGTCTGAGCATGGAAGAGAGACCGTGAATAAAGCACTTTGAATTTGTCAATGAGATCTGCATTCCTTTTGGATGAAATGATTAGAGCAAAAATAAATTATAGAGCAAGCTAGCTAGGCTAGCCAGGTAACGTTAGCTTAAAGGTCCCATGGCATGAAAATTTCACTTTATGACTTTTTAACATTAATATGCATTCCCCCAGCCTGCCTATGGTCCCCCAGTGGCTAGAAATGGCGATAGGTGTAAACCGAGCCCTGGGTATCCTGCTCTACCTTTGAGAAAATGAAAGCTCAGATGGGCCGATCTGGAATCTTCTCCGTATGATGTCATAAAGAGCAAGGTTACCTCCCCTTTCTCTGCTTTGCCCCGCCCAGAGAATTTGGCCCACCCATGAGAGAGAGACATCATGGCTTTCAAACGAGCAAAGTGGCAGTTGGTCAAGGCCACACCCCCACTCTCCACTTTGCCCCCCCTCTCTCCTCCTCAATAGCTACAGACACAGAAATGGCACATACTAAGGAAAGCTCATTGTGGGACTGGCTCTAGTGGCTATTATTCTGTACCAAAGCTGAATTTCGGAAAAGAGACTTCAGATACAGTATTAGGGGACCACTAAGGCCTATATAAAAGCATCCAAAGAGCACCATGTCATGGGACCTTTAATAACGTTACCCAGTGTGGCTAATTTGCAAACGGATTATTACTGAAATAAGTCATACCAGTTTGGTCTATATCGATGACGTTCCACTTCCGGGATTGTTCAAGTCCCTATTTTTTGGCCAGATGTCTCACACCTTCTGCTTTCTTTGTGTTGGCATTCTAAACTCTGGTGATTTATGAGGACTATGGTTAACCGCTCCTCAGATCTCTGCAGGGTGAATCCTGCTAGCTAGACTATCTACTATATGTTTTGCAGGAGTGTCTCATTAAGCAGCTTTACATCTCTCTTTTCTAGAGCGACCTCTCCAGGTTGCCCGCCACTTGGACGATGCAGAGGCGAAGGAGAACAGCTCTGTGACTCTGAGCTGTGCGTTTTCCCCGTCTCCCAGGGTGGTGCGGTGGTTTAAAGGTCGTACGGCTCTGAAGACCTCGAACAAGTACAGCATGAAAAGGGAAGGGAAGCGAGCACAGCTGACCATTCATGGCTTGACAGGGATGGATGCAGGACAGTACCGCTGCATGGCTGGGGGCTCCCAGAGCACAGCTCATGTTAAGGTTGAGGGTAGGTTAAACATTGTTTTGGGAAGAAATTGAGGTGTGAGATAAAGTAATAACACTTTCTGTATTGGAGAATTTCATTTAGTTTTCTATTACTTTACCTCTGTATGTTAGTTCAGTTGATGATTTAGCGTCATTTCTTTCCCCCTTTTATTGAAGTGCGAACACTGAAGTTGGTCAAACACTTGGAGCCAGTGGAAATGGAGGAGGAGGGCATGGCAACATTCTCCTGTGAGCTCAACTATGTGGTCGCCAACGTGGAGTGGCTCCTTAACAATGTTCGCCTCTATTGCAACGCCATCAACAGGATCCAGCACATGGGCACTATGCACAGTCTCACAATAAAGACGCTGCGACCACAGGAGAGCAGGGTCACATTCAAAGCCGGCCTTCTCTCTGAGACAACCACCTTAAAGGTCAAAGGTCAGCTTGGGGAATAACTGAAGTGTATGATTAGTTTTTCCTGATGCTTGCATTTCTATTTGTTCATTTCTGAGAAATATGCACACTTTATGTATGCTGATCTTGGCTCCAGAGCGCCCAGCAGTGTTCCTGAGGTCTCTGGAGGATGCAGTAGGAGAAGAACAAGGGGAAGTCTGCTTGCAGTGTGACATTTCCAAAGAGACAGTGACCCCTGTTTGGAGGAAGGATGGTATGGTCCTTACCGCTGATGATAAACATGAGTTACTTCAGTTTGGAAAGACCATGGCATTGATCATCCATTCCCTGAGCAAGGATGACGCTGGACTGTACACCTGTGACCTGGGCACCAGCCAGACCAAGGCCAAAGTTACTGTACATGGTGAGTAGTAGGAAAAATGTTGTTGGTTATTTGGAAAGTCTTGAAAATGAAGTGTTCACATTAAGCTGTCTGCCTTTTCACAACAGTGCCACCAAATTATTGATAGAATGATGAAAGCAACTTTCAGAGGGTCAGTTTTGAATTGTGAACCTCAAGTAAAAAAATTTTTAAACTGACAAGAAGGTACTCAGTTATTCTGTCATAAAAGTTGTTAAATGACTTTCTGTGGTGTTGCAGTAAATGTCTCTCTCACTGTAATGGTACTCTCTAAATATATATAACACTGTTTTGTTACTATATCTGTCTACAGACTTACATATCACTATTGTTCAACGTATGAAGACAACAACTGTCCTGGAAGGCGAAAGCTGCACTTTTGATTGTCACCTCTCTCATGATCTCGATGATGAGCCTTCCTGGACCATCAATGGCCAGGTGTTGGTCCCCAATAGCCGCATCCAGGTTATCAACAATGGCCGCAACTATAGGATGACCATTAAAGATGCTATACTGACTGATGCTGGAGACGTGGTCTTCACAATTAAGGACTTGAGCTGTAGGACCATGCTCTTTGTTAAAGGTGAATACCTGGCTTTCTCGGAAAACAAGATAAGCACCGTTTTATCCGTGTTTGTGGGGATACCTGTCTCTGTGTTTTATTTTGAAATATGCCATTTGGTAGATGCATTAATCAACCAAGCTCTCCCCTCTTCTCTCCTTTAGAGAAGCCAGTGCACATCTTCAGGGAGCTGTTGAATGTCAAAGCGGTACCTGGCGAGGACGCAGAGCTGAGCTGTGAGATCACCAAACCAGAAGTCACTATCCGTTGGCTGAAAAATGGCCATTTGATCAGGCAGAGCCCAAAGTATGAAATGAGTGTGGAGAAGAACTCGGCGCGATTGGTGATCAAGAATACCACCATCAGAGACTCTGGAGAGTACTGCTGTGAGGCCGAAGGCATTGCCTCGCGTGCCAAGCTGGAGATTAGAGGTAAGTGAGGGCTTACGAAATAATGTTTTCAAATATGTTAGATGATGACTAATACAATGTAGTGTTCATGCTGTAGTGTAGTGCAAATCAATGCTGCTGTCCAGTGTTTTGTGCTGTTTTGCAATGCGGGTCGGCGACTGGAGTAGAAAGTGTATAGCTTGACTCAATTTCCTAAACTTAATTTTTCCTTTCAGAACTTCAGCATACATTTGCGAGGGAGTTAAGGGACACACGAGCAGAGGAAAAGGGTAAAGTGACCCTGGAGTGTGAGACCAGGCGGCCAGCCAAGCGGGTGACCTGGCTGAAGGGCATGGTGGAGCTGAGGTCTGGTAGGAAGTATGTCATCAGGCAGAAGGGCGTGGTGTTGTCCCTAACCATCACTTCACTGGAGAAATCGGACACGGATGTATACACGTGTGATGTCAGTACCATGCAAAGCCGGGCGCAGCTGACTGTGCAGGGTGAGAAGAACCTAGTGAAGGGAACACTGGGGATTGCATCACTGTGGTTCAGGTTCATGGTAGTTGGTCTAAAGTTATCTGTATGTGGGCCTCATCAGGACGGATCACTGTATTAATTGAATCTCTGGGATATTTTAGTCCCTTAAAATGAATGAAAAATTGATTTGCAAAGTATATACTCAACAATAAAATAAAGGAATATGCATGCAATAGCTGACATATGGAACCATACAGCCAGTGCAGGATATGATAGAAGTTACTGCAACTCTAATTTATCAAGCTGCTGCTAAACATGTTCTTTTCTTATGTTCTTTTTTTGACTAGTAAATAAAAAATAATAGGCTACTCACTGTCCATTAAAGTCTTGATTTTAAGGGCCTCAATCATTTAATTGAGAGATGATTTATACTAACAGAATTAGATACTGCTTGTAAGAGAAATAGTATATCCCCACTGTGGCTATACATGCTAGGCTAAAATCCTTTGCCAAAATGATGTTGTTTAAAGCTTCTAGTACCCACTGTATATGATGTTTATGGGATTTATGACTTTTCCGTCTCTTCCATGATTCTCTCAGGTCAGAAGGTGTTGATCCTGGATGAATTAGAGGATGTTGAGTGTCTAGAGGGCGACACAGTCACATTCAGGTGTCGAATTTGTCCCAGTGACTACATTGGGGTCAAGTGGTATCTGGACGAGACTCTGCTGTACACCAATGAGCTCAATGAGATCCAGATGTTGCCCGGAGGCTTCCACACCCTCACATTTAGACAGCTTGCCCGCAAAGACACTGGCACTATCTCGTTTGCAGCAGGGGACAAAAGATCGTATGCCTCAATGTTGGTTAGAGGTGAGGCTTTAATCTTAATGTGTATTTTCATAATGATAATAATAACTTTTATTTACATAGCGCCTTTCATGAAACCCAGAGGCACTTTACAGAATTACAGTGGCTATACTAAGGGAGGTTGTAGGCCGTGGTGAACAAGTGGTGTTTCAGGAGATTTTTTTTTTTAAATGTCCAGGGATGCAGCATTTTGAATATCTGCAGGGTGTTCCATAGGGATGGGGCTGCGACACTAAAGGCTCTGTCTCCAAAGGTACAGAGTCTGGTGTGGGGAAAGGAGGGCAGGCCAGCATCTGAGGACCGCAGGTTTTGGGGTGGGGAGTATGGATGGAGGAGGTCGGAGAGGTACAGTGGGGCCAGGGCATGGAGGGATTTGTATTTGATGCAGGACTTAATTGGGATCCAGTGAAGGTGGCTGAGGGTTGGGGTGATGTGCTGCCACGTCTTGGTGTGGGTGAGGACCCTGATGGCAGAGTTTTGCACATACTGGAGCCTGTCTAGGGTTTTGCTGGGGAACCCAGACAGGATTCCATTGCAGTAGTCCAAACGGGAGGTAATGAAATTATGTATGAGGGTTTCTGCCACGGAGTCAGAGAGTGATGGCCGTAGTCGTACTCTGTTTTCATGTCACATTTTCTAATTTGGCTTTATTTCTTTATGTTACCAGAGAGACGTCCCACCATCATTAAAGCACTTGAAGACTGTGAGGCTATTGAAGGAGGTGGTTTGGTTTTGTCTTGTGTGGCCTCCAAGCCATGTCACATCCTGTGGTACAAAGATGGCTGCCTGATGTGGAACTCTTCAAGGTATTTTGCCAGTCGTTCTGGCTGTGAGGCCCGGCTGACGATTCGGGAGGTCTGCAACAACGATGCCGGAGTGTACGAGTGCAGTGCTGGATCTGTTACAACTAGGGCCGTTGTAACTGTCAAAGGTTATTACAGGATTGGTATTGCTTACTTTTGGCCAACATTAAATGCCAGAGGGATGTGAATGATTATATAGTATTATACAGGAAACATTTGTTATAAGTCTTTAAGTATTAGTATCCATCTGTTTTTCCTATTTATTGTCTTTTTTTAGCCATCCCAGCAGAGTTCACCCAGTCTCTAAAGACTGTGGAGGCCAAAGAGGGGGAGACTGTGACCCTGACCTGTGAATACTCTCTGCCTGGGGTCCAGTTCCACTGGAGGAGAGGTTTTGAGACTATCAGGCCTGGAGATAAGTACCTGATGAAACAGAGGAAGACCATTAATTCCCTAACCATTAAAGCCCTGAAGCCTGAGGACTCAGGAGAATATACCTGTCAGTGCAGAGATCACCGCACTACAGCAAGCCTCAAAGTACATGGTGTGTTATCAACTTTTTCTTACCTTCTTGTGCATTTTACCAAACCTAATTTTAGCAAAAATATACAGTTTCATCAAAACACATTTTTACAGGTGCATATTTGAAAGTAAATTCCTGATTTTCTCACAGATTTGCTGTTGTGCTCTGCAGTAATATTTATGCTATTCAGTCTACTGAGTCTCTCCTATGGCCTGAGGTAGTTGGCACTACCAGAAAATGGAGCCAGTTCACAAGACCATTTATACCTATCACTGCACATACATTTTTCAACTAGTTTGATTGTTAAATAGCTCCATTACACAGAGAGATGTTGCATTCTGTTATGGTTGGTTAAGACGCTTTATTGAGTGTTGTGGTTTAACATGTTTTGCTGACTGGCTGGCATACTTTGCACAGCTTCACCATTTTCATCTTCCTTCTAACTGTATTTAAAAAAGTCACCTTTTGCTTTCCAGCTGTTCCCATTACATTTATACAACAGTTAAAGGACATGCAAGCAGAGGAGGGAAGCAATGCCCTATTGCGCTGTGAGCTGTCTAAACCTGGTATTCCAGTAGAATGGAGGAAGGGACATGATCTGTTGAAGAATGGAGTGAAATACCAGATAAGGAAAAGGGAGACCAGCCTGGAGCTTCTGATCTGGAAGCCTGTTCCTGAGGACAGTGGGGTCTACAGCTGTGTGTGTGCTGATCAAATGACATCTGCCACTGTCAAAATCACTGGTAGGACATCATTTACAAATAGGCTAATGGGTTTTAGTGATTTTGTGGGTTTAGCTTAAAATCATTTCTACAAATAATGTTGATAATTATCAATATTTCATCATCAATGAATATTTATCATAATCTATGGTCACCCATGACTCCACAGCTCTCCCAGTCACCTTCAAGCAGAAGCTGAGGAATGTGCTGGTTGAGGAGGGCAACACTGCGGCTTTACGCTGTGAGCTGTCAAAGTCTGGTCACACTGTCGAGTGGAGGAAGAGGGGGGATGAACTCATCCGGAGTGGAGAGAAATATCATATGCGGCAGAGAGACATGCTGATTGAACTGAGGATCTTTGATGTTACACCTGAGGACAGCGACATCTACACATGCATCTGTGGGAACATAGAGACCACTGCAACTCTGACTGTTAATGGTAGGTGTTTGTTATTGACAGTTTCATTGTGTTCTATTTTTTTCATGTTGAAGCAGAAAGTGGTATTAATATCAGATCTGTAATGTTCCCTGTACGGTAACAGGTAGGTTACTGTCAAAAAGTACGTGACATTAAACATAGCAAAACAGACTTAAAAGAGCAATACAAAACAGATTTGAATTAGACAACTTGTCTATACAATATGTACACAAACCTCGCCGACTGTGCATGGAAGCTTCTTTTGTCACAATAAACAAAATAAATATGTATGAATTAAAAATAAGGTTTTGAACAACTGAACACAGACTGTAAATGTCGAAAGGCCGCAAATAGGAAAGAGAAGAGTTAAAGTAAGGCTGGGCAATATATCGATATTATATTGATATCGTGATGGAACTTGATATTGTCTTAGATTTTGGATACCGTAATAATGTAAATGGCTTAAGTGTAGTCTTTTCCTGGTTTAAAAGGCTGCATTACAGTAAAGTGATGTCATTTTCTGTCGTACCAGACTGTTCTAGCTGTTCTATTATTTTCCTTTACCCACTTAGTCATTATATCCACATTATTGATGATTTATCTAAAATCTAAATGTGAAGATATTTTGTTAAAGCACCAATTGTCAACCCTTTAACACATAACACAATATCGACATCGAGGTATTTGGTCAAGAATATCACAATATCTGATTTTCTCCATATTACCCAGTTAAAGTGTAAAAATACCCTGGTTTGGATGTAAAATCATGCAGCCAGTACCGAACTGAAAATATGACCGTTGCTATTGTAACTCTCTATTGTAAAGCTCAGTCATATAAAAGCAAAAGAGCACATTGCACAATAATACATAAAGAATTGGCTACTATAAGTGTATTTTTTGGCAAAATGGAAGTTATCACTGTATTGACACTGTATGATTCCAAAGTTTCCAGTAAATTCCCAGAAAGATTCGGAAGATTCCTGGAAAAAAAGTGGGGGGAAAATTAGGAAAATATACTTTGACAACAAACAATGAAGATCTTTACTCTAACACCTGGTCACATTTGCACTTTGCTGCTTCCTGCAAAGTCATGCTGAACTTATTTATCTTTTTTTTTTAATGCAATATATTTAATTTGATGTGCATGTTTTTACTGTATGCACTGTACATCTGAGCCACATCAAAGCAGAATTCCTACGGCCTCACTGATTCTGAAAAGCCGTTCTCAGCTGCAATTCATTTTGACACTCACATCAGCTAAAAGTAGAAAGTTATTGCAATGAACCGGAATTTGCAAAGTGTTTTTGGCATATCATGGTGTACACAGTGTGTACAGTGTATTCTTGTGATTATTCATTTCTTTCTCATGACCTAACTTTATCTTTGCCTGTAAGCTCTTCCCATCAACTTTAAGCAAAAACTGAAGAACCTCCAAGTAGAGGAAGGACACAACATCACACTATATTGTGAGATCTCTAAAGCGGGTGTCCCAGTAGAGTGGAGGCTTGGAGGAAATCTGCTGGAGAACGGAGAGAAGTACCAGATTAAGCAGAGGGACTCGGCCCTGGAGTTGATCATCAGAGATGCTGAACCAGAGGACAGTGGGATCTACACCTGTGTTTGTAGAGAGCAGAGAACAAAGGCCACCGTTAAAGTTATCGGTATGTTCAATGTGTGAGATGAGTGTAATGAAGCACACTCTGTAGGTTCTTTGTTTATTGTCCATTGACCCTTTTTTAAAGTGTATTGAGCTACCTGTTAAGTGCTTCTTTAATGATCTTGCATGTTTTCTGCTTCACGTGTATAAACAGTGTCTGTGTTTGGTTCAACAGCTGTTCCCGCCACATTTAAAGTAAGACTGAAGAGCCAGGAGGCCGAAGAATATAGCAGTGTGACATTACGCTGTGAGCTTTCAAAGAAGGGAGTCGCGGTGCAGTGGCAGAGAGAGACTCAGGTGCTGTCCGAGGAGATATATCGAGGAAAGTATCAGATGAAGCTGGAAGGAAAGATAGCTCAGATGACTATTCTCAACGTCCAACCAGAAGATGCAGGGAAGTACAGCTGCATCACAGGAGATGAGAAAACCACAGCTGAAGTCAAAGTGAAACGTAAGTTTAAAGCGTGCAAAGAACAGTGAGAATGTATTTAATTTCTCTTGCCCATATTAGCTTATATCTAAACAGCTGTTGTTATGGGTGCCTCCTTGGATAGTCCATGTCTCAGTATATCTCTTACTTACTGAAGTTGTGCACCCGTGGCTTAGTGATACATAACTACAGATCCATTAGATTTCAAATGTCTACGTACATTTCATGTGGTGCAAAATCCCAAATCCCATACCTGCATTGCAACAAAATAAAAATTGAGGAGCCCGTTTGATTAAGACGAAACGGCAGGTAGTGAATTAATGCAATCAATAAATACAGGGTTTTCTAATATACCCCCAACAGCACTTCCTGTGACATTTAAACGAGCGATCCAGCACCTGGTGGTGAAGGAAGGGGACAGTGGAGTGTTCTGCTGTGAGCTCTCCAAACCTGGAGCTCCAGTGGAGTGGAGGAAAGGCAGGGCGATCCTGAAGCCTGGAGAAAAATACGAGATGAAGCAGGAGGGACCTTTCACTAAACTGGTTGTCAACAACGTAGAGGAGAACGATGCTGGCAAATATATCTGCAAGACTAAAGACAGCCAATCGACTGCTGAGCTCACTGTCCAAGGTAATAGAAATTCAAATCTCCCCCACGTGTTGGATTCATTATTTTGTGAAGCACATTTCTTCCTTCTTTTTTTTTAAATTGTCCCCAATATATTCAACAGAATCACCCAAGCGCAGACGCCAAAGAGGTCAGCTTTAATGTAGTACAATAAAAAACAAAATAGACTTAGTGGGTATGAGCACTGTGTGAGCTCCACTATGTAGCTTCACTGAACTCAATGTAGAAATTATTGTTTCATATCTTGTCCTGCTTATGGCTTAATGTCACAGTACTCTGTGTGTACTGTACATTACTTCTCATAAGCTGGGTGAAAAGATAGAGTAGATATATGGGATGTAGATTCATATGGGATGCAATAGTTTGCAATTAGATACATCCCATACAGTTCTGTAACTTAACTAGTATTAGTATTAGCTTAAGTGTTTTCATTTAAGTGATATTACATGTATATTTAATATGTAATATCAATCATATAATCCATTCCACTGTTCAGTTTTAACGGAATACTTAGTTTAGTAGAAAAAAATGATTTTGAGCATGACAGATTGTTTTGTGAGTATGCTGTGTTGCTTACATCACTGCTGTAATGTAACTGTCAAACTGAACACAAGTAAATGTGTTATTGAATCCAGTGAATTCAGTAGAAATTTGCATGATCAGATAATTGTTACCATGTTTCCATTTTAGCTGTTACATTTAACGCTCTCCATCGATCCTTATTTCGTCCTTTATTCTCTCGAAAGCTTTAAAGATGTTGTAGGTAGGATTGTGAAGATCCAGGACTTAGCCAACAAATTTGAACATCAACACCTTCTCAGTCCCTCCCCCCTTTCCGCTAAAGCCCAAATGTTCTCCTAAGCCCCTCCCCCCACAAGGGAGAATGAACGTGTGTGCATGAGCAGTGATTGACACGCAGTTAGACACCCCCCCTGGCCCTGATTGGTGCATCTGAACAGGGAGTCATGGATTTTTGCAAATCGCACTACAGGCTGTAGGTGGTGCCAGAGGAGCCAGATTTTTTTTTTTTTATTACCTGCTTCATGTAGTTCTACTCGAACATAGGGTCAGTTCCAGCAAATATGACAGAAAGTTAGTTTCATAAGTCTTACCTACTGCACCTTTAAGCTGCAAAAACAGTTCTCTTTTTGAGAATTCATTCTAATGGGATTATTCCTTTTAGTTGAGTTTCAATTTCATATAGGATCTTCTGTAAGATTTGACTCTGATTGACAGGTTTACCACCAAGTTTTAAGATGCCGCTAGTTAACCAGGAAGTGACGGAGGGCAACAGTGTGGCGCTGCGCTGTGAGCTCAACAAACCTGCCCCTTCAGTGGAGTGGAGGAAAGGAGGAGAGCTGCTGAAAAACGGAGACAAGTACCAGATGAGGAAGAAGGACCTGCAGGTGGAGATGAAGATTGCTGACCTCAGTCTGGAAGACACTGGAGATTATACCTGTATATGTGGAGAACAGAGTACCAAAGCTAGGATCATTGTGAATGGTGAGTACTGCATACACCACAATAAGTTGCATTGTTCTGCTTGAGTGCACTCAAAGAGCTCATGAATACACAGTATACCAAAAGGTAAAATATAAACATGCTAAATACAACTGAATCTAAGGGTAAAACAACACAGAACAAAATGCAAATTAGACAAAGTTGACATAATAAATGTGGAGTTATTGTGGAGAAATACTGTACGTTGTGTAACATTTGGTTGGTTGAAAGTTGGAATATACTGTATCAGTACAGTAGGGTGACATAATAAGGGATTAACGTGTTAGCAATTATAGAACAGCTTCCAAAAATCGTGGAAACTAATGTAAAACACCAAGTTCTCTGAAAGTAGTGATCCAGACGATCCACTGGTATTGTTTTACTTTGGTGGCATCCTTGCCATTGTACTTGGCAGATCTTCGAAACAGCGTGGCTTGTATTGTCACCTCTTTCTTTCTGTAGAGGAGGATGTTTCTGATGTTACCTGAACGCTTGTATGGTCTATACTGTATATGGTTGCGTTAACATGACTTTATCAGACTTTATTATTAGAGAGCAGCAAAACAGACATGAACATCTTTTCAATCATTTTGATATTTCTCCTGTGGTCTGCTGCAGAGCGGCCCATCAAATTCCTTCAAGAACTGAAGAATATTCAGGTGCAGGAAGGCAATGGAGTGACGCTCTGCTGTGAGCTCTCCAAACCAGGCACTCCAGTGCAGTGGAAGAAGGGAGACAAGGTGTTGACCAACGGAGAGAAATACCAGATAAAGCAGAGCGGCTCCACCCTGGAGCTCCTCATCAGGAAAAGCCAGCCTGAGGACAGTGGCACATACAGATGTGTTTGTGAAGACCTGAAAACGACTTCCACCATCATCATCACTGGTGAGAACCATTACACATTATGTAATACAACTGTGCTTTGGCAATTTGCACATCTAATACAGTATTTTGCGTTCACTTTTCAGCGATCCCGGTGACTTTCAAGCAAAAGTTGAAGAACCAGGAAGCTGTGGAGGAGGGCTGTGTGACACTACGCTGTGAGCTTTCTAAAGCAGGAGTTCCAGTGGAGTGGAGGAAAGATGCTCAACTTCTGAAGGAGGGAGAAAAATATCAGATGAAGCAAGAAGGCAGGATGGCTGAGATGCTGATCAGAAATTTAACTCTCACAGATTCGGGGGAGTACAGCTGTTTTGTTGGCACTGTTGTGACTTCAGCTGACATCAAAGTGAGAGGTATGTTTCACTACAGCCATTCCATGGATAGACACTGTTCAGCTGGGAATTTTGTTTCTCAACCACAGTGAGACAGACCTGGTATTTCCTAAAAAGTAAACATGGATGTATTAATAA
Source organism: Perca fluviatilis (assembly GCF_010015445.1). NCBI lineage: Eukaryota > Metazoa > Chordata > Actinopteri > Perciformes > Percidae > Perca > Perca fluviatilis. Next base: position 21,276,963 of record NC_053120.1, read on the forward strand.
AACATATATTAATAATAATAGTTATTATTATTATTATTTATTATTGTGGGGAAAATTGAGAGATGTCCCAACCAGCAGCGTCATATAGCCGCCCATCAAGAGTCACTATTGCAATCAATGCTTGCTCTTGCGGGGAATTGTTGGGTCTCTGTAAATTATAGAGTGTGGTGTAGACATAGACTGTATACAAAAGGTGAAGTGTCCTGAGATAACTTCTGTTATGATTTTACACTATAAATAAAATTGAATTGAGAGTGAGCTGTTTGTAATTTCAGATTTGTTGTGTTTTTCCCACAGCGATTCCTGTAACATTTAAACAAGCGCTGGAGAATTTGGAGGTGAAGGAAGGGGACAGTGGAGCTTTCTGCTGTGAGCTCTCCAAACCTGGAGCTCCAGTGGAGTGGAGGAAAGGCAGAGTCATCCTCAAACCTGGATACAAATACGAGATGAAACAGGAGGGACATCTCACTAAACTGATAATCAACAACATGGAGGAAAGTGATGCCGGGAAATACACCTGCAAGACGAAAGACACCCAATCAACTGCTGAGCTCACCGTCAAAGGTAAAGTAGAAACCCTACGCTGAAAAAAATGATCTAAGCCTTTCTTAGCTATCCTCTCCCATTTGATTTAATTGAAATTGAAAGAACTTACAAGATAGGATCAAGTAAAACGATATTTAAACTAAAATTAGGAGTAAGAATTTCAATCAACTAAGTGCAACTAATTATTTGAACATTTTTAAAGAAAATAACCAGTCCGTGGTTCTTCTCCTTGCAGCTCCTCCCATCACATTCAAGACAAAGTTAAGAAACCAGCAGGTGGAGGAGGAGAACAGCGTGATGTTGAACTGCGAGCTGTCGAAGCCCGGCCTTGCTGTGGAGTGGAGGAAAGGACAAGAGCTGCTGAAGAATAATTTCAAGTACCAGATTAAAAATCGAAACAGCAGCATGGAGCTGACCATCAAAAACACACAGCTAGAGGACAGCGGACTTTACAGCTGTATCTACGGCGACATCAAGACCACAGCCAACATCACCATTACACGTAAGGGAAGAAATTCAGGCATTTAACAAGATAATCCTTGTAGAGAAATGTCCTGTTTTATTTGCTTTCATAAGCACAGTGGTTTGACCTTATGCCAGTTAAAGACAGGTTAACATATAAACAAACAAAAAAAAACAATACAACATGAACTTTTTCCACAGCTATCCCCCTCACCTTTAAAATGGGTCTGAAGAACCAGGAGGCCCCTGAAGGAGGCAATGTGATCCTTCGCTGTGAGCTGTCCAGGGCTGGGGTGCCTGTGCAGTGGTGGAAGGCGGAGGACCAGCTCTATCACGGGGGAAGATATCAGATGACATTGAAGGGGAGGACAGCCGAAATGCACATCAAAAACATCCAGCCCGAGGATGTTGGCGAGTACAGCTGCGTCTTGGGGGAGCAGAAGACAACGGCTGAAGTCAACGTGAGAGGTATTTGACACGCTACGATTTATTTTACATCTTACACTTAAAACTTACATTGTGTTAAGTTGCATCGTTGTTGCTGATGGTGTTATTTTTAAATATCCATCTATTGCCAGTGCAGCTCTGTGTTCTCTGGTAACATTACTATTTCACTGTATTTCTGTTGCTTTGGCAAGCCATTAACAGTAGGAGAACTTATTATTTTAGGTGTACATTCAACTTTTCCAGCATAACGTCTCCTTTCCTTCTGTTCCCAGCGGCAGCATCAGTGTTCTTTGAGAAGGAACTGGAGAGCCAAGCGGTGATGGAGGGGAAATCTGTGCTGATGTCTTGTGAAGTTTCCAGTGCTAATGTCCCTGTCACTTGGAAGAAGGACAACAATGTGGTAGAAGGAGGGCAATACATTTTAAAGAAGAAAGGCCCCACACACACCCTGGAGATCAAGAAACTGCATATGGAGGATGCTGGAGAGTACTGCTGCATCTCCAGAGGCAAGAAGACCACTGCCAAGCTGATTGTGAGGGGTAGGTGGTTACCGATAGAAGTTTATTCCTTATTTACTGATATATTTGACTAATTCATTTACAGTACAGGAAATGCGTCATGAACAAAACCAAAAGGCTATTCTCATCTAAGTTGTAAATATTTCCCATTCCATCTCTAAAAAGCAAGCTGTATATAGCTTCCTCTTCCTCCACAGAGCGCGTGCGGATCGTTACAGAGCTGCAAGGTATAACGGTGACAGCGGGTGAGGACGCAGTGTTTGTGTGTGAGCTGAGCCATGCAGACGTGAGTGAGGGTGTCTGGTGGCTCGGCTCCAGCCCTCTGCAGAAGAACGAGATGAACCAGATGACGTGCCAGGGTCGCCAGCACCGACTGGTCCTCACTATGACAACACCTGAGGAGACGGGCATTGTGGCATTTGTGGTTGGGGAGGAGAGGACCTCTGCACGTCTGCAAGTTGTTCCTAAGGCCCAAGGTAAGCAGAAACATACGGAATAGAGGGTGTAATTTAAAAAAATATGAATACATCAGAATTCAGTACTGTGTAAGTTCAGCTAAAATGATTTCCTCGGAACCAGACGGTCTAAAGTGTCATTTGATTTCACATTCTAGTTTTATTTGAGGAAAAGCCTAAAGATGTCGTGATCATGGAAGGAGAGACAGCTACTTTGTCCTGCACAACCTCGGATTTCACCTCCCCTGTTACCTGGAGGCGCAACCACATCCCTCTCCGAAACGGTGATAAATATGAGATACTTAAGAAGGGAAAAGTCAACCTATTGCTTATCCGTGATGTGGATCCCCTGGATACTGGCACATACTGCTGTGATACAGGAGATGTGCAGAGCAGTGCTATACTTACTGTAACAGGTAAAAATGGAAGTAATGTTGCTTTTAGATAGTGGATTAATGTTTCACGTTCTGATGACAGAAAGGTAGATACTGTAAAATGCACCTCCTAACAGCCAGAGGTGTATAGTCCAGGTGCCAGAAAGTAGAAATCTTGTCCAGCAGCTGTCCCAACCATCACTAAACCAGCTCCTCTACCAGGTAGATGAGCTCGTTAGTGAAAACACCTGTTCTAGATGTAGAGGCAGATCCAAAAACATGGCAGGATTTTTACTTTCTGGCACCTGGACTATACACCTCTGCTAACAGCCTAAATACTACATTATAACACCAAATGTCCTATTTTCCCAGAGCTCCCTCCATTCTTCCAAGAAGAATTGCAGAGTGTGAAAGTTGAGGAGGGAGGTACAGCCTCTCTGTACTGTGAGCTTTCTAAACTTGGAGTGCCAATTCAATGGAAGAAAAACAGGCTGCCACTAAGAGCCAGCAGAAAAAATGAGATCAGGCAGGATGGCTGCCTCCTCCAGCTCCACATCAAGGATCTCAAACTTGAGGACAGTGGAAGCTACACATGTCAAGCAGGAAGTGCAGAGACCACTGCTACTGTGACAGTGAAAGGTGGGTGTGCATGTCACAGTGAACAATTGCTCAATACACAACATTAAATGCACTGCAAATTTTAGTACATAAGAATACTCTCAGTCACAAAAAGTAATGTATTTTGTGAGTTAAGGTACTTTCCTGTGATTGTGTGAACTTCCTGGATGTCATTGCATTTTTTTAACATAGGAATTGCCCCACGAATGTTCCTAAATGTAATCAGATTCAGTACATTTTGTCAGCACTGAATGTCGTCTAGCCCAAGTACAGTGAACCTCTTGCTTTGAAATATTGCATGTACTATTTTTAACTAACATGCTGAACTGGATTTACAATTTTGTCCTTCCCAACCTTTTTTCTTAGAGCTCCCTCCATTTTTCAAGAGAGAATTAAGAAGTGTGGAGGCTGAGGAGGGAGGTGCAGCCTCTCTGTGCTGTGAGCTGTCTAAACCTGGAGTGTCACTACAGTGGAAGAAGAACAGGCAGCCTCTGAGAGCCAGCAGAAAGTACGAGATGAAACAAGATGGCTGCCTCCTCCAGCTGCACATCAAGGATCTCCAACCTGAGGACAGCGGCAGCTACACATGTCAAGCAGGAAGTGCAGAGACCACTGCTACTGTATCAGTGAAAGGTGTGTGTGCATCGATTTGCATGGCAATGAAAATTCAGTGTAATCAGGATCTAAATCATAGAAAACTAAACCTAGTCATTTTTTAATGATTTTTATGATAGTTAAACGTCCTGAAAGTCAATATGATTTAATATGATATGGAGCAAAGTCCACTGATCTATCATATAAGTAGGCAACAAAAACATTAACATAATTTCTACTACTTACTTGCTAAACTTTGAAATATTTTTTACAATAAAACCATGTTACTTCATTATGCTCTGGCCCTCCTATCTTTCCCAGAGCTCCCACCATTTTTCAAAGATGAATTGCAGAACGTGGAGGCTGAAGAGGGAGGTGCAGCCTCTCTGTGCTGTGAGCTGTCCAAAGCTGGAGTGTCAGTACAGTGGAAGAAGAACAGGCTGCCACTGAGATCCAGCAGGAAGTATGAGATGAAGCAAGATGGCTGCCTTCTCCAGCTCCACATCAAGGATCTCAAACCTGATGACAGCGGCAGCTACACATGTCAAGCAGGAAGTGCAGAGACCACTGCTACTGTGTCAGTGAAAGGTGTGTGTGCATTTGGAGAATTCTGACTTAAGTATTAGAACTGCATACATTTAATGTGTAGTGCTTTCCTGTACTTATCTGGTCTATCTGGTAGCCATTGTGTTTTTTTCTTGTCCATTTTCCCAGAGCTCCCTCCATTCTTTAAGAAAGACTTAGATAGTGTAGAGACTGAGGAGGGAGATACAGCCTCTCTGTGTTGTGAGATGTCTAAACCTGGAGTGTCAGTACAATGGAGGAAGAACAGGCTGCCTCTGAGAGCGAACAGGAAGTACGAGATGAAACAAGATGGCTTCCTCCTCCAGCTCCACATCAAGGATCTCAAACTTGAGGACAGTGGAAGCTACACATGTCAAGCAGGAAGTGCAGAGACCACTGCTACTGTGACAGTGAAAGGTGGGTGTGCATGTCACAGTGAACAATTGCTCAATACACAACATTAAATGCACTGCAAATTTTAGTACATAAGAATACTCTCAGTCACAAAAAGTAATGGATTTTGTGAGTTAAGGTACTTTCCTGTGATTGTGTGAACTTCCTGGATGTCATTGCATTTTTTTAACATAGGAATTGCCCCACGAATGTTCCTAAATGTAATCAGATTCAGTACATTTTGTCAGCACTGAATGTCGTCTAGCCCAAGTACAGTGAGTGCAGAGACCACTGCTACTGTATCAGTGAAAGGTGTGTGTGCATTTGGAGAGTTCTGACTTCATTAGAACATTTTAGTATTATAACTGCATGCATTTTATTATGCAATGCTTTCATGTACTTATCTGGTCTATCTGGTAGCCATTATGTTATCCTACCCACCCACTTAGAAAATAGGTTTTCCAAAACAGTTCAAATTCTGTCTTTGCGAGGTTTCAAGCACTGTTCCCATCACATGTACAATTGTGTTTTTTTCTTGTCCATTTTCCCAGAGCTCCCTCCATTCTTTAAGAAAGACTTAGATAGTGTAGAGACTGAGGATGGAGATACAGCCTCTTTGTACTGTGAGCTGTCTAAACCTGGAGTGTCAGTACAATGGAGGAAGAACAGGCTGCCTCTGAGAGCCAGCAGAAAGTATGAGATAATGCAAGATGGCTGCCTCCTTCAGCTGCACATCAAGGATCTCCAACCTGAGGACAGCGGCAGCTACACATGTCAAGCAGGAAGTGCAGAGACCACTGCTACTGTATCAGTGAAAGGTGTGTATGTTTGGCAATGAGAAAGTCAGTGTTAGTAATTCATTCATTCAACCACAAACACCACCAAACATCTGATAGAAAAGTTTTTTCCATTCTTAACCTATTTTCCCAGCGCTTCCTCCATTCTTTAAGGAAGACTTTGTGGGGAATTTACACTGTAAATTTGCTGACAAGTCTTAACACTGTATTTATAATCAAAGACAATGTGGTCCCCTTCCATTAAGGTTTCAAGGATTTACCATTATACTAAAGTTTTTTCCAATCCTTACCTATTTTCTTAGAGCTCCCACCATTCTTCAAGGAAGACTTACAAAGCGTGGAGACTGAGGAGGGAGGTGCAGCCTCTCTGTACTGTGAGCTGTCTAAACTTGGCGCATCAGTACAATGGAAGAAGAATAGGCTTCCACTCAGAGCTAGCAGGAAGTATGAGATAAAGCAAGATGGCTGCCTTCTCCAGCTGCACATCAACAATCTCAAACCTGAGGACAGCGGCAGCTACACATGTCAAGCAGGAAGTGCGGAGACCACTGCTACGGTGTCTGTGAAAGGTGTGTACATTTGGCAGTGAACAATTTAGTGTTTGCTCTGCATGCAATTAAGCACAAAACAAAATGCAATGTACATTGTTGAGTGTCTATAGTTTCTGGAATGTTTTAAGTTGCTATCATTGCAATTCAGCCATCTGCATTGTCAGTTGGTCAAAAAGCTGTTATGATGGCTGCATTACCAAACACATTTTCTCATTTGTTAGGTCTCAAGAAATCTGATTCCACCTAAAATGTATAATGATGTTTTTTTTCCAATCCATACCCATTTTTGCAGAGCTCGTACCATTCTTCAACAAAGAATTACAAAGCGTGGAGGCTGAAGAGGGAGGTGCAGCCTCTCTGTGCTGTGAGCTGTCCAAAGCTGGAGTGTCAGTACAGTGGAAGAAAAACAGGCTGCCACTGAGAGCGAACAGGAAGTATGAGATGAAGCAAGATGGCTGCCTCCTCCAGCTCCACATCAAGGATCTCAAACCTGAGGACAGCGGCAGCTACACATGTCAAGCAGGAAGTGTAGAGACCACTGCTACTGTGTCAGTGAAAGGTGTGTGTGCATTTGGAGAATTCTGACTTTATTAGAACATTTTAGTATTAGAACTGCATACATTTAATGTGTAGTGCTTTCCTGTACTTATCTGGTCTATCTGGTAGCCATTATGTTATCCTACCCGCCCACTTAGAAAATAAGTTTTCCAAAACAACAGTTCAAATTCTGTCCTGGCGAGGTTTCAAGCACTGTTCCCATCACATTTTTCTGGCCCATTTCCCCAGAGCTCCCTCCATTTTTCAAGAGAGAATTAAGAAGTGTGGAGGCTGAGGAGGGAGGTGCAGCCTCTCTGTGCTGTGAGCTGTCTAAACCTGGAGTGTCACCACAGTGGAAGAAGAACAAGCTGCCTCTGACAGCGAAGAGGAAGTATGAGATAAAGCAAGATGGCTGCCTCCTCCAGCTCCACATCAAAGATCTCAAAGCTGACGACAGCGGCAGCTACACATGTCAAGCAGGAAGTGCAGAGACCACTGCAACTGTGACAGTGAAAGGTGTGTATGTTTGGCAATCTGCAGAGCAGTGAAATAATCTGTGTTAGCAATGTAACACTTACACAATAAAATGTAAAGTACTTTTGATTGTCTAAAAACGCTCTTGTACACATGTTGTTGCTCATAAGTTGGCTAAAAAAGTCTTGATACTGTATGTATTCTGGTCTTAAACATTTCCCCATTACACTGAAGATGTATGATTTTTTTTTTCTTCCAATTTGCACCCCTTTCCCCAGAGCTCCCACCATTCTTCAAGGAAGACTTAGAAAGTGTGGAGGCTGAGGAGGGAGGTACAGCCTCTCTGTACTGTGAGCTGTCTAAACCTGGAGTGTCAGTACAATGGAAGAAGAACAGGCAGCCACTGAGAGCAAACAGGAAGTATGAGATGAAGCAGGATGGCTGCCTCCTCCAGCTCCACATCAAGGATCTCAAACCTGACGATAGCGGCAGCTACACATGTCAAGCAGGAAGTGCAGAGACCACTGCTACTGTATCAGTGAAAGGTGTGTGCATTTTAATAACACATTGGAAAAGTGACAGAAACAAGATAAGTTTACTCATCTTCTTTTTTTGTTGTTGTTGTCAACAAAATGTGTTTAATTCTCTTATCTAGCACTAGAGCTGACACCACCAAAGGCAGATCCTCCCACGATACTGCCCCGGGAAAAGGGCACTGTTTCCAAACCAACTCATACTCCAGAGAACCAGAAGCCTGGACTCCAAGAGGTCCAGCCTGTTCCTCCAGAGCCCAAAAAGAGAGCTAATAGGAAAGCATCTATTACAAGTTTAGAAAAACATATGGAGCCAATGTTTGACCTAAAACAGGGCATCCAACCTGCAAGATCTATGGAGAAAGACTTTGATGTTGCACAGAACGTAACACAACTGGAGAAGCATGGGGAGAAAGACAGTGAGGTGTACAAGGACATTGACAAGACAGTGAGACTACTGGAGAAGGATGATGGGGTTGACAAGGAGGCGGAAGAGCCAGCAAGGCCTTTGGAAAGGGAGAAAGACGTTTTCAAGAGACAACCAGGAACGAATTCTGAGAACCACAAAGTTGACCGTAACGCAAGTCAGTTAGACAGGGTTCAGGGAGACACTTTGTTTGAACAAAAGAAAAGGGGAAATGAAGTTGAAGAGAGCTCAAAACAAGCAGGAAAGCCTTCAGAGAAAACAAGTGAAGTTGAGAGGAAGGAAAGCCATCCAGGAAAAGTCCTGTGGCAGAACAGTCAAGATGAAAAACAGCCTGTGAAACTATTAGATAAGTTTATTGGTAATAAAACAAAGGAACAAGAAGAGAAGTCCACAGTAAAGGAGGGCAAAGTAGAGGAAGAGGAACCTTTAAAACCACCAGTAAGATCTAAAGGAAAGGTAACAGGGGTGAAGGAGCCATTTAAATATGTTCCAAAGGAAACTGAGGAGATCATTGTCCAATCAGTAAAGCCTACTGTAAATGATTCTGAAGAAGACCATAAACAGAGAGACCATGTGAAACAACAAGTGGCCATAGAGGCAGAGAGAGAGGAAAAGCCACTAAAACTAGTGCCGTCTGTAAATCAGCTGGACAAACAGTCAGTCGAACAACCAGTAAAGACTTTAGAAAAAGAGGCTGAATTTGCCCCTCCAAAACCACCTGTGAGGATAAAAAGCAAAGCAAAGGGGGGAATGAAAAAACAATCATCAAGGGACACAGAGACAGATCAAGATGATGGGGCGATGACAAGAGTTGTGGTGAAAACAACAGATGATCAGCCAATTAAAATGTCAGTAGGGTCTTTGAAAAAAGAGGTTGAAGAGAAACCAATATTTGAGAGGAAACAATCAGTAAAAACAGACACTGAGATAGTTGAGAAAATTAAGCAACCTGTGAAAGCTGCGGAGAAAGATGCAAACACTAAACAGACGATCAAACAACCAGTAAAACCCATGAGAAAAGAACCTGAACTGGTGCAGGAAATGAAACTTGTAGTCGAGCCAATGAGAAGGGAGGAAGAACAACAAAGAACAAAGACGACAGAAGACATTCCTCTCCTCTACATTTCTGAAGATGAAACTTTCTTAGAGGCTTTGACTGACATACCAGCCAACCACAGCAATGTCCAGCCCCCTGGTGCTTTTGTTGAGGGGTCCACCCAACCCGCTACTCTTCCTCCAATTAATGTACCGCAGAAGGCACAACCACCAAATGAAGGTACACCGGAGATGGACATCAGCGTTGAGGATGAACCACAAATGAGAGAGGCTGCAGTCAAGATCCAGGCTGCCTTCAAAGGCTACAAAACCCGCAAAGACATGCGACCTGTCTTTAAAGAGGTGTTTAAGAACCAGAGTGCAGATCTTCATGGTACAGTCACTCTAGTGTGTATTGTAGAAGGAAAAGTCAGCACAGCACGCTGGCTAAAACACGGCCAACAAATCCTTAATGACCAGCGGCGCTGTGTTGAGACTACAGAGAACGGTGTCTGCAGACTGGTGATCAAAAACCTGACTACCTTTGACAGTGGAATCTATACATGTGAGGTGGTGAATACGTTTGGTGTGACCTCCTACAATGGAAACTTAACAGTAGTACCGCCTCAGAAGCCTGTTCCGGCAGTCCAAAAACCTGTACACCCTCCACTTGCAGCCATAACTCCTCTGCAACTCGCCCCGCCAAAGCTTGAGGCCCAGGCCAAAGCACAGACTCAGGATCTGTCTGAGACTCAAACCCAGATACCCACTTCAGCTACAGTTGCTGCGAACTACGTAGAAAATGTGAGCGTCTCTCTGTGGGAGGCCTACAACCTGACGGAGAAGGACACTCAGATGAGCCTACGAGAGAGGAGAGGATCCTCACTCATTGCTGCCAGCTCCAGTGAGTAACACGTTTATTTTTCAACTGTAATAACAACAAATATGGATTTACTTGGCCGTATATTTAAAGTATGGTGCTTCCAACAGTGTCGAGTCCCTCGGATTATGACACAGCTCCAGATGTGATGGAACCTGTTGAGACTGGCCCAGCTGTACCAAGGTCAGTGTGCAGAGAGAAGATTAATTTGTTACCTAACTTTGATTCCTAATCTTTATTATTGTGCTCATAAAGATACACAACATATGTAAAACTGTTACAGGGAAGTAACTAAAGCAGCGGACAAAGTGCCTCCAAAAGATGATAAAGAACAGATGGCTCCTCCACAATCTCCAAAGAAACTACTGAAGGTCAAAGGTCAGCAATGTTGATTTCTTTCATTGCTGTTTTTAATGGTTTATCCCTTCTCCACTAAGTTTCTTATCAGGTTTATTATAGCTATGTTCCTCTTTAATGTATAGGGGCTCACGAAAGTAGAATGAGGACACCCTCTCCTAAACACCACCGCACTCACACGCCCTTAACTAGTGCCGTCTCTGGATCAGAGTCAGAAGGGGAAGAGGATAGACGAGAGGTACTTGTCATATGACACGTGTGCTGTATTAGTCAAAGTAGTAGTAACACTGCCCATTTCACTTTATAAGCCTTTAAAAATGTAACATATTTGCTTTTTTTCACCTCAGACATTTGAAATGTATGTGGCTCGAGCTGATTGCAGTCCAAACAGCGGAAAAAAGGACAGTTTTGTTCTGAAGGAGGGCCAGTTTGTAGAAGTCCTGGACTCTGTTCATCCGGACAGGTGGCTGGTGAGGACCAAACCCACCAAAACCAACCCTGCTCGACAGGGATGGGTGTGTCCAGCCTACCTGGAGAAGAAGAGGAAGGTAGGGTGTATAAATCCAGACATCAACTCCAATACTGGGTAAACATGTTTCATCAAGTAATGAGAAATTAAAAAGGCTTTTAATAATAACTAACTATAAGTCTCTTGAACAGGAGACCTTCCCGCAACTGAGAGCACCTCAAGAGGATCTTGATGGAATTGGGTCTACTGGAGAAGAGTACAGGAGAGCTCTGAGGTCCGTCATTCTGCAATTATATACTGACAGGTTAAATAAACTTTGAGGAACATCACAAGGCACATTGCTGTTGGATATACATGTATTTGTAATTAGATTTATTGTTTAATTGTATGTATGTTTATTACTATTTCTACTATTTGGTTATTCTTGCATGTATTCCTTGCAACACCTCGATAACTTGGCTTTTGTAATGATGGAGAACTTATTTGTTTAAATAACAAATCTTAGATGTGAACAGTAAAAACAAACACTGCTGCATCACATCTAGTCTGCATTAACTTCCCTTTATCTTTAGCCAGCTGATTCAAGGCCTGATTGATGGAGAAGAGGAGTTTGTAAAGGAGATGAAGATGTTTACCTCTCACCAGCTGAATTATTTGGATTCTAGCCGCCACGTCCCCATTAACATCCTTAACCAGAAGGAGATCATTTTCAGGAATATCAAGGACATTGTGTTTCTGCATGAGAGGTAATGCAAGCACAAGAAATGCATTGTACTTGTACTATGCATAACAAATATGCTAATTTGAATGTGCAGTTATATATACATAATTATCAAATCATGCCACCTGTATGCATCCTCAATCCATAGAGTTGCGTACTGTACTTTTTCTCCACTTCAACTTCTGTGTCGCCTCTTAATTTATTTTTAAGAAGAGATTCCGTTGCCAGCAGTCTGTATGATGTTTTCGAATGTCCCTTTGTGTCCTTTTCTACTGTCAAACTCAGTCTGATGTTAACATTATTTTATGTCTTCTCAGGTCCATCCTTCCCGGGCTAAGAGAGTGTGCCACAGACGACGATGTGGCTATGCATCTGATCAAACACACAGAGGACTTTGAGAAATATCTTCACTACATGGTGGGACAAGCACAAGCAGAGGCCTGCGTCGCTGACAAGGCTGTCCAACAGTATTTCAAAGTATTCACAACATCCGTTTGTATTTAAACATAAACAAAAAACTGATGTATTGAATATCAACATTATTACACTGATCTAATGTTCTTAATTTCTTTAATATGTCACTCATTACACTTCAGGAGTTACCAGAATCTGGTAAGCCTGAAGATCCTGTCATGGATGTCCTTACCTTCCTCCAGCGACCAGTGGAGAGGATTCAAACTTACCAGGCTTTACTGAAGGTCAGCATACAGTTTTATTTTATTTATTTTTTACAAACTTTGATCATTAATGTCAGCTTGATAGTAGTAATGCCTGATATATATTGGTATATTTGAATATTTCTTTTAACTTAATACTAAGCATTCAAGCTTGTTCTGCTGTTGCACACATTGTAGTCTCTCCTTGAAAGTGTGTCATATGAATGCCTGAGATGTAAATAAAAATGTTATTTGCAGGAGCTGATCAAGAACAAAGCCAAAAGTGGCCAGAGCTGCTGTCTTTTGGAGGATACCTTCTCCATGGTGTCCTGTCTACCCTGGAGATCTGACAACCTGCACCAGGTGTCCCTCATCGAGAACTACCCAGCTCCTCTAATGGCCCTGGGCGAGCCCATGCGACAGGTAACTACAAATAAACTACACGGTTTCATATCCAGGTTAAGCTCTGGGTCCAGTATGAACATAAAAACCTGAACACCATTACACCGGGATCACACCGCAGGCATAAGCTATTTTTATTTCAGCGCCCATGTTATCCAATCTGTCCGGTCACACCGGGCGCGTAGCATCCACGTATGCCCCGTGCTGCAGCGAGAGTTTCGGCGTCTCCTCTATTTTTTTACAAGATACGCGAGTGTATGTGTCAAGCCAGGGAGTTAATCACATACAGGACTACAGTGCAGCCGGATTCTTTACAAAAATAAAGCACATTTCAAAACACCTAGGTTCATGGTGATTTTGGCTGTCCTGACTTCTCACAGCAAGACATGTGATCAGGCACATGGACAGAGAGAGAGAGAGAGAGACACACACACACACACACACACACACACACACACACACACGCATGTTACAATTGCCAGTTTTCCCCACTCCTCCTGAGAGAGACAGAGAGAGCCGAGAGAAGAAGGATCGCTTTGTGACCGGAGCATAGAAATATGCGTCTGGTGTGGCCAGGCGCACGATTAGGCTTGTATCTATACACTTACGCCTGCGGTTTGTTTGGTGTTAGCGCCACTAACAAATAGCTTGTATTAGTTTTTGTCACAACTTGTGAAAATGCTGTGAGCAAAAGTGAAGATTTGATTTAAGCTGAAGTTATTTTTTTAATCATGCCGAGTTTAACAGACAAGTTGAATATTTTGGTCTTTTCTATTAATTTGCAGCACTAATTCAACGTATAACTTTGTTTCACAATGCTATTTAAAGAGAGAAATCTCAAGTATAAATATCAGCCTTAAATGTGCACTCTGATTAAAAAAAGACTCTTCACTTGCCGTCTTTCCTTCAGGGAGTCTTCACAGTGTGGGAGGAATCTCCAGACATCAAGACGGGCTCCAGAGGGCATCAAAGACAAGTCTTTCTCTTCAAGGAATGTATTGTACTGTGTAAACTTAAAAGAGACACCAGTATGAACAGTGACACCTTCACATTCAAGAACAAAATGAAGGTAAGTTTTAATACCACAATTGACCACATGTGATGACAATTCCTCATTCCAATTTTCCTCATTCTCACTTTTCAATCTACCCTAGCTAAATGATGTGGACATAAAGGAGACTTTGGGCGGAGATGAAAAGTCTTGGGGGTTGTGGCATGAGCACAGGGGCTCAGTGCGGAGGTACACACTGCAGGGACGCTCCACCCTGGTCAAACTCTCCTGGCTCAAGGACCTGAAGGAGCTACAGCAACGTTCCAGTCTGCCCACTAACAGTAAGCGTTTCTTTGGGAAGGGAAGTACAATCCAGGCAATGTTTGACAATGAATCATAAGACTATCAAATCGATTTTCAATATTACACTGGCAGCTAAAGGATTATTGATTATTATTGACTTCTGATATGAACTCTTTGGCTTTTGTGATAAGTGACCCAAAGGTTAAGTCTTTTTGTCTCTTGTCCTGTGTTTTTCTCAGTGGTTCAGGGTCAAATTGATATGGCCTAACATTTTCATTAAATGCTTGGTGGGTGATTTCTGTATTTGTGTTTTGTGTCTTTGAACAGGCCCACCAGTGTTTGAAGCACCGTTGTCTGACTGCACAACAAAGATAGGACAGACAATCAAACTGACCTGTAAGGTCACAGGATCACCAAAACCGGTGGTCAGCTGGCTCAAAGGTCAGAAACAGCTTATTAGAATATGTAGATACTGCACATATTGTTACACGATGTTACAAGAAGCAGTTTTGTCTGCAATTACCCACTGTATTTTTTTACCTTAATTTATCCAAGGATAAAGTGTACAGGCATACATGCAGTAGGTGATTCAAAGGAGGGTGAGGGGGTGCAAGTTAGAATCTATGGCCCCGACCATGGCTCTGACATATCAGTAACCTATCTGTGCTGTGTATAGGGCTGGGTATCATTCAAAAGTTCCGATACCGATACCAGTACCGTGACTTTGATCCTGGTTCCTAAACAATACCAATTTTATAAAACAAAAAGAAATGACAACATTATACGTTACGGCACAAATCTTTTTATGTATTTTTCAGCTCCTACTACGAGAGCCCTGTCTCTGTGTAAAGTAGACTTTTTCCTGCGTGCCCTTACGACGTGTAACATTAGACAGCCAATAACAGACATTAGATCTTAGATCGAAGCATGCTGCATGCTTATTGGCTCACTGACGCTGATGAGATTTACTCTTTAGGTATTAAAATTGGGTATTGAATGACGAGGCATTTTTTGATACTCAATTCTTTAAAGGCAATTCCGTCGGTGCCTAAAAAGTATTGCTTTCGGTGCCTAAAAAGTACTGAATTCGGTACCCAGCCCTAGCTGTGTATTGATAAATCCATGGCACTGTCCGTGGTGCTGAAGTAGCAGATAGATTTGTAATTGCGGGTTTTTCTTTCGGCCCGGCTCTTCTGTCAGTTTCGTCTTGGATCTTTAATAACCTATAAACTATGTAGCTAAGGGAGGAGGGGGTTATTAAAAAATACAGAACCAAAAGGGTCGTCCATGGGGCAGTTCGCTAGTATTGTGTGGTTTGGTTACAATTTGGTTTCACAGTAAAAATCTGATCTCCACCTCTTAGATGGCCTTCCTTTAGAGGACGACCCCCGTCACATCATCACAGCAGACCGGTCAGGCACCTGCAGTCTCATCCTCGACAGCCTCACTGCAGAGGACTCTGGACAGTATGCCTGCTATGCTATCAGCTGCATGGGCAGCGCTGGTACTCTGGCTAAGGTTGTGGTGCGCGGTGAGTCTATGGGTGCATCTAAACCATTCGAGTGTTGAGCCATGTCTGTTTGTGGCTGATTGATGTACGTGCATGCACTGTCACAGAGTAACACAGGACAGCTATACTACTTACTACTACTACTTTATCATAGTACTGTGACTAAAATTACAATTACCAATACTACTACTACTGCCATTATTACTGGTGCTATAGTGCTACTACTACTATCGATGCTACTTTTAATACTTATGCAATTACTATTTTTACTATAACTTTTACAACTACTACTACCACTGATTATAGCTGTCACATTACTATTGTTGTTACTACAACTATTACTACTGCCATTGTGGTTTCTAATACTAGATTACTTCTACTTACTACTAATATCAATACCCTCACTAACTATTGTTACAACTTCTATTACTTCACTATTGTGACTGCTACTTCTATTAGATCTACTAGTACTACTACATCTACTAATATTACTACTGCTATATTATTGCAATTACTGTAACTGCCATTATTGGTCTATTTCTTATCATAGGAGCACAGATGACACTTTAATGTATTTCTTCTTCTCTCCAGCTCCACCCAGATTTGTGTGTCGGTTAGAGAGTGCTTGTCTGATAGAAGGAGAGAATATACAGTTTACCTGCTCCACACTTACTACTCCTTTACCACGAATCAGGTATGGCAACATGGAGCAAAAGTAACCACAGTATTTGCTACCTGATATGTTTGGTCATTGTGTGTCAAACACATTCACCTTTGGGTTTTGAAGGTGGTTGAAAGATGGCAGAGAGTTGACTGACCAGCAAAAATACGTCATCCTGAATGATGCTCGGAGTGGAATCTTGTGTCTGACGGTCATCAGTGCAACAGAGGCAGATATTGGACAGTATGAGTGTGAGGTATAAAACCCATAAAGTCTAGAATGTATAAAGATAGTCTGAATCATTGACATCAGAGATCTCCCTTTTAAAATACAGTATATCAAATGTTTTGTGTCGTTTAGCTTTGGAATGAGTTTGGCTGCATCAAGTGCAAGGCAGGGCTGTGTCCCGCTTACGTACCACCGATCGACATTGAGGATGACCAACCACAGGACTTACCTTCTGAAGGTAGGACAGCAAGAGCAGCTAAAGGTAAATATCCTCCATACAGGATGGAAAGCCATGGCAGGGTTTTCATGTGGATGCTCCACACTTTCACCAGTTCAGCTGTGTTTGAGAAGGGATGAAGCACATGCCATTGTTTTAGTTCAGTTCACCTCACTTCTGATCCTGTCACCCTTTTTACTTCACATAATATGACATCTCTTCACTTTCCAACAAACTGCAACAATTTGCATCACTTTCCACTTTCAACCACTACCACTCATCCATTATATCCAGTTGATGCCGTTTTGAGATTTTACTCACATTTTCCTTTTCTTCCATTTCACACACACACACACACTCACATCATAAATAGTTCCAACTACAGTTGTCACTTGACCCCCAGGAGTTATGGCATGGACTGCATTGTTTGATATTGTGGTATGCATGAGCTAAAAGCACCCCGACATGTTTTTTTCTTTTCATTTCTCATTTTTCTATTTCTGGTATTATTTTTTTTGTTAGCTAATTGAATTGATTGCATTGTTTTATGGGTATTCTTTGTTAAGATGCACATATTATTATATTATATATAGTATATTTTTAATACATGTCTTACATATTTCTAATATATTTCTCTTGTTGTTCTTTTATATAACTAAGCCTATAGAAGTGTAAAACATAGCCCAAGTCTAGGGCTGCTCGATTAAGAAAAAAATCATAATCAGAATTATTTTGGTCAATATTGTAATCACGATTATTTAACACAATTACTCATTGACTTTTGGAAAGATGTTGCCATTATTGAACTTAAATTATTCAGTTTTTGTGATCATTAGGAGCCAAAATCATATTCACAATTAAAATGTTGATTAATTGCACAGTGCACTAGCCAAGTCAAAGTATTCCACATGAGGAGGTCGCCTGTATATTCTCTATTATGTAAGAGGTTCTTGGCAGAAAACAATTGAGAACCTTTGGTCTAGGTTACTTAACTTAAAAGGCATGTGGTGACTAATGCATGCTTCATACTGTAAGTTCACACTGTCCGTGTCTCTACTGAATTCAAATATCATGATTAAGCCCGCTCACAAACTGCTACACATTAGACCCCTACCTAAACATATCTGACCTGACACGTGCACATTACCAACCTTAACCTTTCCTTTTTGGTGTTGAATATGTTTCACCGCTCATTTAATCTGTTCCTCTGACTAGTGGTGAGTGCCAAGCACTGTGATATGTGTAAAAGTTAGTCACAATCTTGACAAAAAAAACTCAAACTTAATACCTAACATTAACTATTTCTAACAACCGTCTATTGCCATAACTCAGCGGGATCTAATGACTACCATTCAACATAGACACCATACTGTACTTCCCTGCATCCTCACCCATGAAAAAGACATTGATACATTTATTGTATGGAATGTTTTTGTGATTTTCATCATGTTTCCACTTTCCACAGAAGGGATTGGGATAGACATTTTTTTCTCCATTAGGATCCAAAAGTCAGACGAACGTTGAGGTGCCAGAAACTAACAGCAGTAATTTGACTACAGAAATAGCAAGTATCCGCTATTACAGTCATATTATTTCGTGATTTTTCAACAGTGTATTTCAGTCACATAGGGTCAGAAATAAAAGTAGTAGAATAGGATATAGCCAAATTCAATAGAATTATTAGATATTGCTGAAAACCCACTGTAAGTTTGACATACAATATTTTTTATACAGGCTATAACGTTGGCTCCCTTAGATCAGACTGATCTCATGAAGTGGCATATGTATGACACGCCAATTCATGTGCCATTTTGGGCGTGTTATCAAGACGCATACTCACTTTTTAGAATGTTAATCAACGCTGTTTGTCCTCCATTGACTTACATTACCTTGCGATTGCGTGTGAATTTACACTGTAGCGAGTAGTATGAAAGGCCGAAAATCCGCATAGGGAGGTTGGTCGGGGTGGTGGATGGCTCAAACACAGGACTTTCACCCAGGAGACCGGGGATCATGTCCCACGTGTCGCGTTTCCTAAACTCAACCGTCGCTTTCTTCTTTTACTAAAGCCAACCCTGTTCTCTTTTTTTCCTAAACCCAACCCGTTCTTTTCATAAACCCAACCCTCGTGTCACGCTTCCGAAACTCAACCGTCGCTTTCTTCTTTTCCTAAACCCAATCCGTCCACTGTATACGGCGCTCAAAATGCGTGCAGATAACACGCCAAAAGTGGCGTGTATGTTTACATCCGCTGTATACAGCGTAGACATACACGCGGATAGATCAAAATGCGTATTGAAAGTTTAGCTTAAGAAAGTGGGCGTGTAGGTTTACTCAAAGTCATGATGTCACATTGCTTAGATATATGCATTTTCTTTTGGGATTTTTTAAAACCGGTTCACCATGTTTGCCCTTCCATTTTCCATAACATACATCTTTTTCCATTTTCCCTCCACTATTCCTAAAGCAGGAAGTTCCTCACATGGACTGTTCCATGTAAGTCATCACTGTCACGATAACAAATAACCATGCAACATTCCCCTTTCTCTTCTTGCAAACGCATGCCCAGCTAACTGTTCACTCCTACGAACACAAGATGGTCATGTGCTGGGCAGGTGTTCCCTTTGGAGTATGCATACGCTCATGTCCTGTTGATGTGTTGGGTTAGTGGGGTTAAACTCTCACGTACTGAGGTAAGAAATGCATTATTTCTGTTCCCGGCTTGTAAGGTAATGTACTTTTTCACTTTTCCTTTTCCATTGATTCAGTAAAGTACAGTCAATGCAACATATTAATTCATCAAAATATATTTGAAGAATAAATACTTATTTTAAGTGTCTGATCCATACATTCCTGCTAAATGCCATTTTGGTTTTCATAGATGCAGACTCAGAGGGCTGGTCCACTGCCTTTGTGAAGAAATGGCTACAGACGGATTTCAGTCCGACCTCTATTGCTAAGATGCTCTTCCCTCCTGGACACCCTGAACAGTAAGCAGTGAAGAAAGAAGTATTCAGATCCTAACTAATAGCACACTGAAATACTTCACTACAAGTAAAAGTCTAACATTCAAAACCTTACTTAAGTAAAAGTATGTAAGTATTATCAGCAAAATGTACAGTACTTAAAGTAAAAATACTCATTGTGCAGTAAAATGTTCCCTGTCAGTGTTTTACTATTGTATATGATGTTTCTGGATGAATATTACTGCTGCATTATTGTGTATGTTGCAGTTTACTGCAGTAGATATTTAAAGCTGTGCTAATTTATATTCTGTAAGATCATTATGTTTGTAGTGTTGCTGTCCTTTGAGAACCATGTATCTCTAAAAGTCAACATTTCATGGTGTCTGAAACCTGCCCTGTTTTTAGCTTTGTGGCGATACATTTTCTATCTGATACAAGAGGTTTTTAAATAGTTTATTTATCTTAAGAAGTAGGATAATTTTCTCAGCACATAAAGGAACACTTTGTCCTTCAGTTTATCACAAACATTCAATTTCAGCAAATGTGGAGAGGCATGGTTTTCACTTTTTTATCTTATCTTTGTCTCCAGAACTGAATATAGCACTGAAGAGGCTGTTCCTGCCTCGACATCCATGGATCAGGCGATACAGCAGCCTGTGTGTTACCTCGAGGAAGAAGAGGAGATCTACATCTCAGAGCAAATGCAGGAAATTACAGATGGTATTATTGTCTCTTTAACAGAAGAGTATGACTTCTTTCAACCTTTGTGTGATTACTAACTGATCTAATCTCCTGCTCAGCTCCTCCCTCCATCCAGGTACCCACTGAGGATCTGTGTGTAGAACCTGGCCAACCAGCTACATTTACTGCCATCATCACAGGAAGGCCGACTCCTAATATACAGTGGTACAAGGTAGGAGCACTGTAGATTAGTCATCACCTAAACGTTGGTTGTAGGTAGATCTTGGGGTGGCTGGGTCGTGACACGACTTCGGGCACTGGTTCCCAAACTGTGGGTCTCAGCCCCCACTAGGGGTCATGAGGCCTTCTTGATTTTTAGGGGTGTAATTGTTACTGGTACCAGACCTAGGAGAAAACTGGACCAGCAGCAATGGTTACACAGGCTAGGAAGCACTCCATAGCCAGATACAAAACGGGAAACTGGGACTCTGTGAATCAATAGAGAGAGCACCAAAGTCAGCATGTTGCTCACAAAGCTCGTTTATTTCTGAAACAATTGCATGAGTTCCCATACATTCACATTGTCTTTATAAGCTCTCTAATTAAAGTGAATGTTAAAATGATAATAAAATGTTTTAAAATTAAATAAATGGTGTAACCAAACTGATGATAAATAATATGAAACATAATAAATGCACATAAATGCAAGTGATTTAACAAACTACAAATACCAAACTTAGCTCAACTCAAAATACTAGAATGTACCAAAATAATATAACTTCACTTTCACTTTAACAACTAACGTTACAGTCTTTTACATATAACATATACTGACCTGTTAACAATAATTTTAACATTAGCATAAGATAAACAAACCCTTACATATTGCATTCTTATACATCTGCATTTAACAGTAGTGCTTGACAATATGGCGTCGATAACGACATGTAAAACTAGCTAACTTAAAACAGTATTTACTCATCACCATTCCATCACTACTGGCTGGCTAATACTCTGAAAGAAATATAGCACACGTTTTCTTATGCTACAGAATGCTAATATCAGTAACTTAAACTTATAAAATACTGTGTAAAACTACGTTGTAAAACCGAAGTTCATAAAAAGAACTAACTACTCAGCATGCCGACACTGGTCGGAACAATGCTAGCTTCAAAGTTAAACTTTTTACCCTTAACACACACCTCAAAATCCTCTCACAACACACAACGATTACTAAAACATTCAGATAATATGCTGATATAAGCTAGACTGACGTGGAAGCGTAATAGCTTTAAATTAATCTGTAAAGACCATAGACTGTTAATAACCTGAACACAAGCTACTGTGTATTCACAGAGCCTTCCCTCTCTGCTAAACATCCTTGTCCTGCATTAGAAAAGTACGTAGTTAAAACAACCAACGAGCTAATATAATAATGGCCAAGAGTCAGGGAGAAGAAAACACAGAATTTATAAAAAAAAATAAAAGATGCCTATTCCTGTAAGTATGTAATAAAAATAATAAATATATACATAATACAGAGAATTGTCTTAAAAGTTCCTAAAAATCATCTCTAATGTAAATTAGAAAAGAAAATAATCTGCTTAAAAGTCATCCAAATTGCTCACAAACTTCCTGCAGGAAAAAGGTTGGGAAGCACTGATTTAGGGGATAGAAAAAATATCATCTTCCTACTAAGTTACTTTTGTAGATACATTACATTACAAACATTTGACCAGCACTTGTAGACATGATAGCTGCCCCTATTAAAACTTTGCTGTTTCTTCTGTGATTGGAGGATGGAGAAGAGCTTGCAGCCAATAATAATGTAGAGATAGTACAGCATGGCGCCCGCTGCACAGTGACCATTGTGTGCCCCGACGGTGAGGACAGTGGCATATATACCTGCTTGGCCTACAACGACTCTGGCCATGCCTCATGCCAGGCTGAACTGACAGTGGAGGAAGGTGAGACAACAGCAATGCTGCTATGCATTATTATTTTAGTTCTATAGACATAGATTCATTCATCAGATCTAACTGCAATGTAGCTTAGGCTTAAAGCATAGCACAAGATGATATTGCTGTAAAGGTTAGGAATACATGGTCCTGTTTTATTCAGAGGTTTTGTTTTCCCTGCAGGCCCACTGGAGTGTCAGGAAAGAGAGGTGGAGCTCGGGAAGAGAAGGAAGTTATTCTCCGTCTATGATGTCCATGAGGAAATTGGAAGGTGAACCTCTACTGTTTATTGATGTAGTTCAACCTGCCCATGAGCCCTGTCAAGATTGGATATGATCAACATCATTTCTCTGTGTTTTAGGGGAACCTTCGGGGTAGTAAAGCGAGTAGTCCACAGAAGAACATGTGAAGTGTTTGCTGCCAAGTTCCTGCCTCTGCGGAGCAGCACTCGGACCAGGGCCTTCCAGGAGAGGGACTTGCTATCCCGTCTGGCTCACCCCAGAGTTGCCTGTCTGCTGGACTTCTTTTGTACCAGACGCACTCTGGTGCTGATCACAGAAATGTATCCTTTCTGTTAAATGCTACAATATATTCACTAAAGTGGGTTTGGTTTGTTGAGTTTGTTTTGTATACAATTAAGAGTTCTTAACACCATTTCTAGCTGCTGTTCTCATGGACTTCTGGACCATTTATTACTAAAAGGATCAGTCCCTGAGAGAGAGGTGCAAGCCTACATTTAGTCCCTACAAACTTATTTTTATCCTGCAAATATGTATGGTTTTTGACTAATATGCTATAATTTATTTTAGGTTCGGTCATACATCCAGCAAATCCTTGAAGGAGTTGGTCACATTCACAGCATGAACATTTTGCACCTGGACATTAAAGTGAGATTTTGGGGTCCAACATTGCACTATTGGCTATTATTTTTTAATGCAGTTCTTAACTTATTTTTATTTTTTTTTATACTCCCTTCAGCCTGATAATATACTCATGGTGTATCCGCCCAGAGATGAGATCAAGATCTGTGACTTTGGCTTTTGCCAAGAAATAGACACATCCAGACACCAATACAGTATGTTTGGTACACCAGAGTTTGTTGCCCCTGAAATTGTTCACCAAGAACCAGTCACTGTGACCACCGATATTTGGTGAGTTTGGTGAACTACTAATCTGGCAAACTGAGACTTGCATCAGATCTATATTTAAATTAAAGCTAAAAGTAATTTGCAATAAACCATGTACAATTGTAAATAACGGCACAAAATAGGACATTGCATTAATATCTCTTATTCTCTCTGCTAGGTCTGTAGGTGTAATAGCCTATATATGGTATGTATCACTGCACTTTTGATAATATTCTCAAAATCTTCAATATACAGTTTATCCAAAAGCTGTACATACGGCTTGACTTTCTGTTTGTCTATTTACATGACGCTTTATCTTTGTCTTGATAGTCTGGTGTGCCGTTGCCCTTTTGCGGGACCGACAGACCGTGCTACACTGCTGAGGGTGGGGGAGGGGACCCTGAACTGGGACGCCCCTGACGTCTCCTCAAGGAGCCCTGATGCCCAGAACTTTCTCCACATGCTCCTTCAGCCAGATCCAGAGTAGGGAAGCAGTTTTATTATTGCTTACACTGCCACATCAATCCAGTCTCTCAAAGTCATCAACGATATTTTCAAGTCATCTTTCATTGGACAAATGAGCATGAAGGAGTCTCTTTGCATCAGTTATATAAATGCCATTTCTGACACAAATTTTTTATGTTTTCCTGTTAAAGCTGCATTTAGCTAATTTTGAACCCTCACTGATCAAAAGTAATATCTGTTGGGGCTCAACCAAAAACATGAAAATAAACTGATTGAAAAGTTACTGAAAGCTGCATAAAACTACATCAACTAGGCTGATCATCTTTGTGGCTGTACTAGCACCCCTTTCAATTAAAATTAAATTTTTGAGTTAATGCTAATAAAAAAGATATGACTTATAGAATAACATTACATGTGTTCACCATCTCCAGTGGTTCATTACACAGCTGCAGTGATGTAGTGGTGGACTCAGGTTGTGTTTAGGTGTGGTTTCATGGTGCAACATAACACATGTCTGACCACTCTCAATTTTCTGCTACCTAGGAAGCGACCATCTGCCTTTGAGTGCTTGAGCCACAAATGGCTCCAGGTGAGAGGAAATACAGCACAATGGGTGCTTTAATCGAGCTTCACTGGATTAAAAAAACTTAGGAACACAACTAAACACACATCTTTGTAACTGTGTTCACAGGACGAACATGCAGGAGAAGACACGGATGAAATCAACACCAAGACTTTGAAAATCTTCATCTCAAAAAGGAAATGGCAGGTGAGTTACCTGACTTCATCAAAACCACAACATCTGGGGAAAAAAGGAAACGGGTTTCTTGTAATGTTGAATGTTCAATATGATTACATGAATTGAAGTCACAGTAGATAATATACTGTCCTTTAATGAAAACAATCTCTGTCTACACCAGTATCTCTCCCATCTATCTCCCCAGCGTTCGTTGACCTGCATTGGCTCAGTTCTCACTTTGAGGCTCATCCCTGAGCTGCTGGACGCTCCTATCAGAGAGACTGCAGTGACAGTGCCCCGCGAGCCCCAGGAGCACAGCAGCACCTCTGTGAGCAGTGGCTCCTCATCGGAGTATGACGAAGCTGACTCTTGGGACTTTTTCCAGCACTACAGCCCGACTGAGGAGGAGGAAGAAACTGAGGAGGACTATGATCCTTTAACGGAGAGAGCGCACATCCCAGAGCCTTTTGCCAAACTCCACCTAGATGCAGAAGAGGAAGTGACATTAGGGGAGGAAGAAGAGGAGGAGATGGTAGGAAGGAGGAGTGTACTAGAGCGGAGTATGAGCAGGCAGTCAGTTGCGTCGTCAGATGTGTCAGGCCAACAGACGCCTCACAGGGAGCGTAGGTTCAGCAAGGACAGCAGTCAATCTCTCTACCTTTCTGATGGAAGTGAGGGTTCAGGGAGTGACGGAGCTCGTATCCCTCGTGGCAGCGTCATCCGAAGCACTTTCTACAGCACATCTCATCAGCTTTCACCCATGTCTGCCAGACACATGACATTACGGGACAAATTCCAGGTCAAAAAGCAGGAGAGAGGCCGCAAACCACTCCGGAGAAGCTTTTCTGGACGTCTCAACGAGCCTCTTATTGAATATGTGGAGGATGAGACGGAGACCAATCGTGGCCAAAGACGGGGATCTGTCCAGCCTACAATGCAGAAGTCCTGTTCCTTTGACAGTGGTGTTGGCCTCGCCCACACCAACGTACCCCCTCACAGGAGGAGCAGGTCTCTTGATGAGTATTCACGGCGATCTCCCAGCTCACCCAAGCGCACAAAGTCAGGTGAAGAAGAAGGCTCTCAAAGTCTAAAGGAAGATTTAACAGATGATGAAGTGGCAGGGAGAGGATTGTTGGCCATCCCGAGCCCTCGGCGACCCACAAGAAGAAGAGGCTCTGTCGCTCCAATACAAGGGACTCGCGTGCCAGGTGGATCATCTGTTCCCTCAAGCGTCCTTGCTGGAGACAGAATGAGCCCCAGGCTGGATCAGGAGCAGGCAGCGGGCAACACCTTCGCTGGCTCCCAGGGGTCTCTTGCTGAGTCGTCTATTTTAGAGCACGGTGGCTCTGAGTCTTCAAGCAGACTCGGCTCCTATGAGGAGCTGAGTCATGGTCATCTCTCAGCGAGGCACAGATCAGGAGAGAGTGAAGTGTATGATGATCAAAGGGAGCCTCTGATTTCACCATCCCCACGCTCATTCCAAGAGGTCAAACCGAGAAGCTTATTTCCCCAGGCACCGCCACGTAACCGCACCCGCTCCAACCCCAACATATCCACAAACAGCAGGGGTCAGCCAGGGACCCCACTAACAGTGAGTCCCAGTCCCAGCCTCTCTTCTCTGCAGGCCCCAGAGAGGCCTCCCAGAGCCAAGGACAGAAAGGAGGGCTGTGGCCTCCAAAGGCATGCATCTGCTCCGGCCCTCGAAGCCCAGCCACCTACAGGAAAGTCCCCCAAGCTGGGACTGCTGAAGATCTTCCGCAGGCAGTCCTGGACCAGCCATTCATACTCCCAGCTGGACAACACAGAGTTAGGACCCACACTAGGAGAGATCATGAAGCCAGATACTCCCACCATGTCTCTGAGGAAGAAAATGAGAGCTTCAGCCTCCAGCCTGACCAAGCTGTTTTCCAGGTCTTCTAGTAAGGAGGATGTGAATAAAGGAGGTAAGCTATTACAAATAATGCTACTTTTATTTGATCAATTAACAGAAAATTATGTTAAGCAGCATCCATAGTAAGGAAAATGCTAAATATACATTAGGGATAATTTATTTTAATTTACCTGAGCTGTCACTAGTCTCTGTTATGTTGTATTGTACATCTACACTCATTTTCGTTTTTGTTTTTTTTCTTTTGGTGTTGTTTGTCCTTTATAACAGGGCCGATAGTAAAAGGATCAGCTCCCATCGCACCTGAAAGGCAGCACAGAACTGGTCTTGAGAGTCCAAAAAAGAGGACCGCCAAACTATTACCTTCTTTTAAAATACCTGCATTCAATAAGACCAAAGGTAGTGAATGAGCTACATTCTGTGGATTATGTGTTTCCAGTCCGAAATGTCCTGAAAACCTGCTATCATCATTTTGCTACAAGCCTGGCTGTGTATGTTTGTTCTTCTCCATATTTTCCAGATCTGCTGGCCCGTCCCAACAAGCCTGAAGTGCTCCAGTTAGATGGAGGTGGAGTCCTGCTGGTTTGGAAACCAGTCCAGTCCAGTAACCCTGTCAACTTCTGTGTGCAGTACTGTACAGAAGGTGGGTTCACAGAGACGATACAGCAGCACAGATATTGAATTGGTTGTTTGTGTTAAAAGGAAACCAAATTAGTTGTTTATGTTAGAAAGATATAATAGTTCTTATAACTGAAATATAAAATGTAATCTATTTGCCTACAAAATGTTTCATGATGGAAGTTAAATTCCTTGCATTATTTAAAATCTGAGCATATTAACAAATATTTTTGGACAAGCATCAGTCAATGCTGAATTTGGTGTAGATTGTCTTTCTGCACTTAGAAATACCAAAATATATCTCATCAGAAACGTGCAGTACATAGTGTTTGGAATGATGCACTACATATTTCTTCGTCATAGTTTTAGATTTTTTTTAAGTTTATGGAGCTGACTGCCAGTTATAGTCCAATAGTGTGACTGTTTTGGTTTGGAACACAACACACAACTATTATTCCTACCCTGACACAATATATTTAAAGACAATAAAGTTGTTTTTTTTTTTAATATTTGAAGATATAAAAATTTTACCAATTGATACTGGCTACTTTCCAGTAAGTCCATGCCGTATATACTTCTTTTACTTCCAAATTGACCTCAACAGTCATTTACAATATCACTAATATCACTGTTGCATGGATCTACTGCAGGATTAAAATGTGCAGTGGGTGTGGATTTCAGAGTAAAACTCATGTGCCATGTGCCTTCTCAGGTGGGGAGTGGACGGTCCTGTCGGAGGATGTGACTGAAAGCTGCTATGTGGTGAAGGACTTACCCAGAGGAGCCTCTTATGTGTTCCGAATAGGCTGCATCACCAAGACAGGAGCAGGACCTTTCAGTGATGCTTCAGCACCTGTTGTTATGGCTACTCATCCTGAAGGCAAGACAAATACTCAAACATAATGTTTGTGATCTAATTTATGTGGCAGGAATGGCCTCATTGGTTTGGTGTCTTCACATATGGATTTACAGCAGTGATATACACATCAACTATGAAATGTTCAAACAGCTACTACACGAAAGGTTACAGTGTTTTTACCTGTATTTACTCTGTTGTCCAGAGATTCACATTCCTCTAATCCAGACTGAGTCACTGGGGTCAAAGGTCACTGGGTCAGAACGACAGACAACACACAAGAACTACAATTTCCTCTCCGAGATCAACAGGTGGGATTTTTAAGTAGAAGCATTTTTGATCAAAATGATCTGTAACTTATCTTTTATGTAAATGTATTTTTATTTACTGTCATGTTTACTTTATTCTTTTGCACATGATAATGTTTTTCTTTTGGGCTTTTATTTTGAAATGTAGGTGTGACATTTCAGGTTTCTCAAGTCTGTCACAGATTCTGATATTTCTGAATTTAACCTGATGTTTTATGCTAATTTTTCAGTATTTTTATGTTTTTCCCCTATTTTGAAAAAAGAAACAGTAGAAACAATATTTAAAGAGATTTAGGATTAGAGTCTTCAGATACATTAGTAAAAGGATAGTATCATCTTGTTTCTACCACTTTCTCTTAGTTACTAATATGTGATAGAGTACCTCTTTTGTTTTGTTCTCTCTCAGGGGTCGTTTCAGCGTAGTTACCCTGTGCAGGGATGCCGAGACCAGCCAAGTGTTTGTTGCCAAGATCACCCCTTACCAGGCAGAGCAGAGACAATTGGTGCTGAGGGAATACCAGCTGCTGAAGAGGCTTCATCACCCTCACCTGGTGCAGCTGCACACTGCCTATTTCACCTCCTGCTACCTGGTGTTAGTGGAGGAGCTCTGTCCCGGCAGGGAGCTGCTCTACAGTCTGGCAACGAGGTAAAAGAAGCCTTGAGAAACATAAGCCAGCGACCAAATCATTTGTGTTTGGATTGATAAACTGAGCAACATGATCAAGTAGTCCATTACAGTGGAAAGCCTCTATATTGGTTCTCTTTTTCAACTCTATATTTTGTCCTAAGGGGCCTGTAGAAGAGATAATCCAGGCAGAACTGATCACTATATAATTATAAAAGAAGAAGCTCTAAAAACTAAAATAAGCACCAGATGTCCTATGAGAAATACTGCTTTAATTAGGGCCAACAGGCCAAATTTGTCTTTCTCAGACTTACTGCCACACTGGTGTTACAGAAAATGATTTAATGTCATCTAATGTACTATTTCGATGTAATTTAGACGTACGTCTTAATTTACATTGAGATACACAAATCAAGGTTAACTGAACACTGTTTGTAGATGACAGATATGTGCCAAATGGACACTTACTGTAAGTGATCAATGTAATATCTATTTTAAATGATTATTATCTATATTCTGTTTCAGACCTATGTCAAACCGGTTATTTTTGTGCAACCTGTAGCCATTTGTCCCTCACATACTGTAGTTAAGATTAACAAACCTGTCTGTCTTTGCTTGTGCCCTCTCAGAGATCTGTACGCAGAGACTCACATCGCCGAGCTACTGGTTCAAATTCTGAGTGCAGTTGACTACCTTCACAGCCGTCGAGTCATCCACCTGGACCTGAAGTCTGACAACATGCTGGTGGATGATTGCAACCACCTGAAGATAGTTGACTTGGGCTCGGCTCAGTCCTTCACACCCGGTCAGCCTCTCAACATCGAGCACATCCAGGGACTGTCAGAGAGCAAAGGTACTGATGTATTTCTGGTTGAATTTCAACTAAATTGTATACGATTTAGAAGCTTGCATTGTTGTAGGTTCTTCTAGTGTACTAAAGCTTTGACTGTCATGGCCTCCAACAGACTGCCGCAGTAAAGGTACACATTCTTTAAGGGAGGACGGATTGATGGATGGAAATAATTACGCCTAACTTCATCCACCTCAGCTGATCTATAGCCTAACAAATCCAAGTCCATTTTCTTATCTGTTTTTATCCATTTCTTTCTGGTTTGAGTCCTTTTACTAATTCAGGAAATTAAGCATGTAAATTCTGGCATTGCCAGTAACAGCACAACTCTTTATGAACAATATCCTGTTTCTGTCTGTTTTGTCAGTTTATATTGTCCTTCCTAAAGCTCCGGAAATCCTGGAAGGTCACGGTGTCGGGCCTGAAACTGACATTTGGGCTATTGGAGTCCTGTCCTTCATCATGTAAGTATAGAGATATATAAAAGAAAGTACAGTAGTCAACCATATTCTTACTACTTTAAAATAAAAAATATATATTTTTTTTTTTTATTTTTATATATATATATATATATATATATATTCTGACATGTGTTTAAAGGATAGCAGGCATCATTGGATGGCAAATTATTTCTAAAGATTGAATCATCCACATTTTCTTTCTTTGGATAATCCTCTTTTTCATTATGGATTATGAAATGTTACCAATGAATGAATCTTTTGTAGTTCGGTGATGCTGAATTATAAACTACTTTATTAATATACAGTACACTGTTCTATTTTTGTATGACGTATGTGTTTTTTTTTTCTCGTTTCTTCACTAGGTTGAGTGCCGACAGCCCGTTCCATGCAGAGCACAGCTGGGAGCAAGACAGAAACATCAAGAAAGGGAAGATCCAGTTTGGGCGCTGTTACCCTGGTCTGTCGGAGGGAGCCTTAAACTTCATGAAGAGCAGCATGAATAACAAATCCTGGTGAGTGTGTCTCTTAAAATGTAGTTTGCATTAAAGAGATTATTTGTGTAAAAAGTCATATTAGTAAATTAGGAATATAAATGTGTATATCCTAATATGATTAAAACTTTGCAGGGGGAGACCCACTGCAGCCGAGTGTCTCCAGAACCCGTGGCTGCGTGCCCATCGTGCCCCACACAAAGGCCGACCTTCCAAAGTGTGTTTCTCCACAGACAAGCTTAAAGATTACCTCAAGCAGAAGGAGGAGAAACGAGACCAGGTCCGCATCAAGCTTCAGGGTCCCTTCTTCCAGTAAGGCAACACTGTGTTTTTTTTTTTGTTTTTTTTTACTAGTGGCTTTTCCTAGAAACTATAACACATTTCATTTCAGCTGATAGTTTCCTGTGTGGCTCATTTCTAACTAGCTAGAGCCAGGCCACATTATGAAAATCATTATAGTACCCTCTGATTTTAAAATTGTAATGCGTCTTAATGAATTTTCAAAGTGTATTTATCCATTAGCTTGTATATGTTAATGTGCTGCATTGTTTGTGCTTTGGTTTATATGGAAACATATCAGGGATAAGGTTTAGTCTAAGAGTGCATGAGTTGTAAAATTTAGATTTTGTGACACAAGAAACTGTTGTTTTCCCTCTGTGTCAGGCAGAGTTTAGCCTTAAAGTGCAAACAGTTTTCTTGTAAATGTACACATTTTGCCTTAAAGTTATAATGTAAAAATGGAAAATCAATTAGATTTTTGAATGCTTCATAATAGTTAAATATTGGGTTAGTCACCCACCCGAATGAGTTGATAAATGAAAGATTAATTAAAAAGCACAAAAGTGGTCAAGTCATTGTCCTCACATTCTTTATTCAGACTCATTGGTACACAAACACACATGCAAATGTTTTAGATGTAATACATGCAGTGATTTTATCTCAGACGCATGGACTTCCTTCATAACAATTAAATAATATGCAGCATGTGAGTAACTATTTAAATACCGGTAACATAATATTAGTTATAATTGCCATATACTTAACTATGAGTGACTTTATTTATACTGTATTAGAATTCAACAAAACAAATAAATGAAGGTGTAAGTAGTTTGCTGTGAGTAGCTGACTGGTGGTACTGATGTGTACTCCACACTTTGGCTTATATAGACCAAATGTAGCACTGAATGTGGCTGTTGTCTGAGCGAGCTGGCAGAGATGTATGGGCTAGGATGTTCACTGCTAGAAATCAACCCATTGCTTTTTCTAAATCTAACACAAACCCCCATTCTCTTAGTCAAGAAAAAAACATCTTTCAATTCAGAGTCCCTCTTTTCCATCTTAGCATAAGTGAGCAAACCTCCGACCATATAACATAGAGGGTGAAAGAAAAACAAACTTTTCTCAAGAAGAAAGTTTCTTTCAGATGGGTTTGCAGTCAGTGAAGATGGAGTTATTCAGGCCAGAGTCTCAAGTGTTGGTTCTTCTATCCAGCAGCAGAAAGAGTGTTTTCTTCCTATGATTTGGCCTCCTGAACTTTTTGGATATCCTGCTCAAAGAGAGATGATGATACTTTTCACTTTTTGTGCGTTTAACTGATGCTCTTATCCAGAGCGTTATAAATATAAAATGCAACAGCTGACAGACAATAGTCGCAAAGTAGTTGTCACATAAGTAAGCGAAAAGGTATTTTATAATTTTACTCACGTCACTGAGGATATCTTTCAGCTCTTCATAAGCCCTCTCTAAGTCATCATTGATGATAACAACATCAAACACTCCGGGCTCGTTACCTACAGAAGAGAATTGGGTCAGCTGCAATGGTTGTCTTTTTGTTCAGCATCATGCCCGAAGTGAACTGCTGAGAAACTTACTGAGCTCCATATCGATGCGCGCTGCCTCCAGGCGTTTTTGTAAACTCTCCTCTGTTTCTGTCTGTCTGTCCCTCAGACGTTTTTCCTGAGAAAGACGATGAAACAAGACATTATCTTTCAACTGAGAGCTGCTCCAAAACAGCTGTCATGTCTGAAGTTCACACATTTTCCAAAGTTGTATTTGTTTTCTATTTTTATTTTTCTCAGACCAATTTGTGTCTCACTAGAGTTTTTCAAAGGAAATGTATATACATTTATTATAGCAATCAAAGTATGCAACAAAATAATTTTATTTAAATGCCGGTATGAGCATATTTGACACTCTTTGACAGCCTACTTTGCACAAGCAACAACACAGTATGTTAATTAAATAAATAAAAAATATTGCAATCACATTAATGCAATATACTACATTGGACATTTACCAGGATCTCCATGGAGGGAGGCTGGATGGAGATGTAGATGGGGTTCAGATCAGTTTCTTTAATCCTCTTCACACCCTGGATGTCCACATCTAAGATGCAGATTAGGTTTTTGGCCTGCACGTCTTCTATGGCAGCTTTACTAGAGAATGAATGCATTGTTACATCATAAAACCATAAAAAAACAAGAGGCTCCAAACAACCAGGACTATACATCTGAACATGGATGGGCTTGATAATGTCCAACCAGGTATTGAGAATGTAATTGGGTCATTTTGTGCATGTCAAACCTAGTAACTAAGGTTAAGAGGATCGCTGCATTGATCCAAGAGTCGTACTAGAGGGAGTGTGTCAGAATAAGAGGAAGAGATTAAAAGGCACATAAGAGCTGCTGAGCTGCAGCGTTGCTCTTTTTGACCTGAGGGGAGGTTAAAGCTCCATCTGTCACCAGACTATATCCTCTTGAAACCTGTGGCCAAGCCAGAGGGTAGTCTCTAATATAAGAAAACAACAGTCTTACTTTCTACTAAATGAAGTTTAACCAATATCAGTGACACTGATACTATATTGTATTTCACTCATATTAGCTCAGCTTATATGTCAGTTTTATCCTGTGGGTGGAATTTGCTTCTGAAACAACATTTAGACCAATAGAAAACAGTGAAAGCATTCAGATTATGTTCTTTTTTGCAGATGAGCGGTTTGCTGGTAGCCTGACAAGCCAGACCCTGGCAAATTACATTTGTTGCCGCTAGGGTGTGTCAAGATTTCTAGGCTAGTTTGCTGGGACGTTGCCCCTTAAATGGTCATTGAAACTGGGACAACTTTTGTCCTAAAAATGAATAATTTTAAACAAAGAAAATAAAATGTGTACAAAAAGGATCATGCATCTAAATCATAGATGTTTTTAACGTTGCTCCTGATTACGTGGTGAAAAATATGGTGGCATTCATGCAGAGCTGCAAATATTTACCTTGTTCCATACAGGTTGCCAGAAAACTCAGCGTTTTCAATGAACTCTCCGTTGTCAATTCCCTCCTGCATGGCATCTTTTGTTGTGAAGTGGTAGTCTGTAAGATGCAACATTAATAATGAATCTAGCATCTGCCATGAAAACTTGCACAGCAGAAAGAAAGGACTGAACAGAGGTGATGCGAATCAAATGAACGCTCACTACAGTTTAAAGTGAGTCTAGTTTCATCACAATAACCAGGAACATCACAGGCACAAAAAAAGAAAAGAAAATCCAGGCACAAAGGATAAATTTGTTTACAATTTACTAGATAATATTTCTGCTTAGCTGATGGTGTGTGTTCAAGTGTATGATATTCTCCTCTGAGCTTGATTTGAGACTGTGTATGTAGTATGCAATCATTATCTAATGATAAAGCATGCAAAGATGAGAAATATGTTTTTTTGTAATGCTTCTATTAGTATAACTGTTACAGAGCAAATTATATTGTCCATACCAGATCCATAGGCCTAAATCTTCATAACATCAAAACCTCTGGGGATCTAAAACAGCAGAATTTTAGAAACAAACACGTTACTACTTCTAACACTCATGGACACTGCGATAGCACACAATCATTAGCCTTAGAACCTGAAGAGTCGGCTCAGACTGAAGTAACAATCTGAAGGGAAACGCTGGATAGAACAGGAAGTGGATGTGCTGTAAACAAATCAATAATAAGCCTGGCAACAAGGCAGACATTATTTTAAACAGGGAAACCTGCAGTACATACATATTTCTACCCAAGATCAAACGCTCAGTTATGCCCAAATTGAGCAAAATCCACTGTTTTTTCTAGATCAATAATAATCTATTTAGTGTCTGATATTGTCAGTACAAATAAAACACGAACGGCATCTTACAAAAGATTGGCTATCCTTTCCAAAGTATTTTAACACATTACAGGGAAGTGACAGCAGTGTTTAAAAAGCTCAGATGGATCCCATCTAGTCCAAAGATAAATTCACATTATAAATTCCCAAATTCCTTGTAAGTGTTACTTACTTGGCAATAAATCCTTTTCAGATTCTGAAATCTTTCTCTTGGGATGCTAATGGTTGGTTGCAAATCATCAATGCTCCATCAGCCACAGTGGGAAATGGGACAGGTTTTTATGGACACAAAACCTCACGGGACTGGAAATGGGAATCACTACCAAGGCATCACAGGGGGCTATTTTCAAAAGCTTTTTACTCCAAAGTGTAAACTGTCTGATCCTGATTACTTAAATGATTAAACGTTTTTCTTCTCTCTTGTTTGTTTGTCACAAAGTTACTAGTTCCTACGAGTCCAATGCAGGGTGTGAGGATGATGAAAGTAACCCCTCTGCCTTAATCACTTAATGTGATCGGGAATCACACCGAGGTCACCTTTATCTGTGGTTTCTGATTTGTTTGCACACGACAATGAGGCTGACTTTTCTAAGTCTTCAGACGAGAAGACGGCTGCTACGGGCAGTAAAGTAGCCCCCAGAAGCATGGGGAGCGTGTTCAGCCCTATGAAGAAAGCAACAAAGGCAAGAAAAAGAGGTTTATCCCTTTATATCAAGGCAGTTATACAGGGGGGAGAAAACCATTCGTGCAGTTCACTTGGGAGTAAGAAATGTGTGTGTGCAGGCAGGTAGAGGAGGCGAGGAAATGTGATACAGAAACAAAAAGCAAAGAGGAAGACAGTACTACACATTCAAATCCAAGTCCAGGGCTTCTAGACAATGAGTCACAGAGCCTATGAAGGTCCTGAAAACATCAGCCGAGGTGCTGAAAACATCAACCACCCACTTGTAACAGATACCAAAAGGTGTCTAGAACCAGTTTGTTTTTAGCCAGAACTACTGTACCTTTTCCATCTTCCTCTCCAGGTCGAGGGTTTCGTGTTGTGTCTGTACATGGAGAGGATTTCATCATTAAACTCCATCCAGAAATAAGTAAAAAACTTCAGTCTCAAGATTTACTTATACAACACAAAAATGTATTGGAAGGTTTAGAGTAAGACCATCAAGCCGACATTCTGACTCCTCAGACAGGATGTAGAGACGGCAGCCAATAACCAGTTGGCGCACTCAAACGTACGTGACACGCTGAATCCAAAGACGTCCTCGTGATCCTTCATTAGCCTCTTCATCAGAGTGCTCTTCCCTGCTCCGGAGGGGCCGCTCAGCACCACGGGCCTCGGTCCTGACATTGTTCTGAGACAGACGGACAGACAGACGGGGACAGAGGGAGCTCAGGTTTGTTTGTGCCAAGAGCAGATTAAAATGTTTGTGCCAGCTGAATCTTTTCTTCTTTTCTCTTTTCTAGAATAGGATACAGGGCATTTGAAAAGTTTATTCAGAAAATGGTTTCAAATGATTGATTTTTGACCTTTTCATTAAAACACCATTTCTATTAAGTATTTTAAACTCCTCTTATACATTACTTTGCAGTGCTGGTAAAGCTCACCGACTATCCTGTCAACTGTATGTCAAAGGTGCAGTAAAGTTAATCCTTTGATCCGAGCTTCTTTTAACCACTACAACGTCAGGAAAAAACATCCCAACACGCACACACCAGGTTAAAAGCAAACATTTGCTCTTACATTATTGTGCTTTCTTAATAAAAGACGACACTTGGAAATTCTACTTCCTAATCCCTTAATTGAAATATTTAAACACGTCCATGTCCTAATTGCTGACTCGTTAGACAGCCGGAGGCCCCAAGGTTAATGTTAAGAGTGCCTGTTAATGAAGTCATGACAGGTCAGCCAGCAGGATAAATTGGATCTGGGCTAGGTGGCACAGAGGGTCCATGACAGGTGACCTGGTTACCTGCTGCGCTAAGAGAGGATGATATTTCAGGGTTGCTGCTGAAACAATTTATTTACGTAAAATCCCCACTAATACAATAACTTAATAATACAGTCAGAGTCTGTAAGTCAAAAAAAACTCCAACCTCTCCCTTCAACATGTTGGTATTAGGAATTATTCATGGCTGGATAAGAACAGTTAAAGACATCAATAATATCACAAACCATTTATTGTTTGCCCCTTTTTTAAAAGCTGGTTAAAAAGTTATTAACAGATCTAAAGCAACATCTATTTTAGCCTTTGCAAAGTGTTGACCTTAATGCAAGATTACATTAAATGCACACACTGGTGAATAGCATTTCAAATATCTAAGCAGCAAACACTTAATGCACAGACTATATATATATATTACATAGACCGATTTATATTATATATTATATATATATATATATATATATATATAATATACATATATATATATTATAAATGTGCAGTATGACAGGCTGTAATTTTAGCTGTAATACAATTTAAATGCAGTTTTCCTTTAGTTTTAGTTGAGGTTTAAACTCACATTAGTAATTATTAGTAATAGTTTATTGTGTAGTTAAAAAAAAATCCACCTTACCTTTTCGTCACAGGTCTGTACAGTTTGTGTCGTAGAAATGTTCAATAGCAGATGATTCTTCAGCCAGGCTCACTGTCAGTCTGAATTACCACCACCTCCCTCCAGCTCAATGACCAATCACGTGTGCATGCTTTACCCAAACCGTCCATACAGGTCACACCTTGAGTTCACCATGTGGGCAAGGTAGAAGGTGTCCATAAACAAATGATCATGCACGCTGCAGCAGAAGCTTTATTTGCATTTATTTGTTAATTTGTTTCTGCCAAAGATGTGTTACTTAAGCACCATATTTTGGATTTTTGCTTGGAAAGGAAAAACTTTAGATAACGAGTATATACTGTAATTTTTACCAGAATTTCCTTGTATGGTTGTCAAAATCTAATATAACTCTTCTACACAAAGTTGATCTAGAATCATGAAGCATTTGTTCTACCTATATTTATCCAGGATAGTTTTAGGAACGCCCTGTTCACATTTAGAAAGTTACACATATTCAAACCTGGAAGCTGCAGCTCCACTAGAGCACGTTGGAGGATAAAGTGGTGGCAATGTGGGGAGCATATGCTCTGCTCTTACACTTTTCCCACTACAATGGAGTTACATTTTGAAAACTGGAAAATAAATGACATCATCCTGCTATTATCTATAATGAATTGAGGATTTTCGTGGGGTTTTCCTTCCCTGTGATTGAACCTTGCAGCGTCTATTCCTCACGCAGTAAAAGCTCAGCAGGGTTTAGTGTCCCTCGACTCCAGATGAGCTGTGATGGGCTCTGCCTGACTAATCCTGCATCGACCCACTTCTTAAAGGGCGAGTTCACCCCATAAGAGTCATCCTAACAAGGCTGTCGAGAGGCTTAAACAACACAAGATGCTAATCCAGACACTCATATTACCCCAGCAGATAAAATATATTGTGAAACAACAACCTTTTAGACACACATTTTATTGTAGTAACATTGATAAAATTAGATGTAATGAGCCTTTACAAAGAAACACATCAATGACAAAGACAAAATGAGCTTGAATGTGAGAATGTTTCCAACCTACAAGAGCTAAACAAATAAATGATTCAAGCAAAGACAAACCCTGTAGAGTAAATACAGTCGGGTTGTTCTACTAGTCAACAATCATATACACACACACACACACACACACACACAACACACACACACACACACACACACATACACACACATCCAAACATACCGATCCAAACACAAAACTATGTACATGTGCTTTGCATGTGATTCAACTAATTTGTTTTACTCACAAAAAATATTACAAAATCGATAAATATTGTCCCAAAGCATTTTCTTTTCTATCAGTTTTTCAGTGCCTGAGCTCTCAGTTGGTTTTATATGTGTCTTCTGATCTGGTTGATGTTTTGATGTTGCAGCAGGAAAATGGATATTGTACAGGGCTGTAAGGAAGGTCAAAGGTTACACTTGCTGTTCTTCAAATTGTCAGGGTTTAGTGAATGTTATTACACTGACAGGTAGGACCAGGAAGGTGTGAGGAGGTGGAAAAGGGTGGGAGTCTATGACAGGCCAGCTGCCCACAAATCCACCCCTGATTGGTTAAAACAGAAGAAGCTCCTCTCCTTATTTTGTGAGTGGCTGCGTCACAGGTAGACCCGCCTCAGGTCTCCAGGTGAGGTGATGGTGTTGCACTGTGGACACAACTTCTTTGCTCCCTAAAGAAAAGATGAAATGAACGTACTTTATTAATACACTCTGATCATTTTACTTAATTTTCATGTTTTTGTGAATCATCACAAATCTGATGTTTTACCAGCGTTCGAAGCCAACACTCCTCACAGTGAACATGCCAGCACTGGATGGAGGTGAGAGGGGTTGTGTACATGTCCTGCAGAGAGAAAACACAGGTGATGAGATTCCTTACATGCAGTACATAAAGCTGCCACTAGATGTCCACGTGAAACTACAATAAGAGCATTTAAAGAAGCCCTTTCAACCACAGGAAGGGTCCAGCTGGTACGTTTAGTGATTTATTACACTATACTGTTCATGTTTTAATACACGATAAAATACATATTGTTTTAGCAATAATCTTTATAAGTTCAAATTAAAATGAGCAAGGTAAGTCCATCACTTTAAAATGACATTGATGTTCCTCCTTCTACACAAAAGTATGGCTTTAGCAATATTAGTTTATTCACGAGAACAGGAATCTGATCAAAGGTCGACCTGGACATAGCAGCTTGATTTTCTCAAAGAAATGTTAAACTATGCTTTAATTGTATGAAGTTCATACGGAGTCATAGGGCTCTTCCTGTGCTGGTAGGGGGAAAACTTTTTTCTCGATTAATCTGTTAATGTAATGTGAATAAAGTTATGAAAAATATTCATCACAAGTTCTCAGAAGCCGGCAATACAGCCGGAGCTTCGAATAGCTTCTTGTGTTCAGCCCAAAATGATGATATACAGCAGAGAAAAGCAACAAATTCTCACATTTTAGAATCTGGAATAAGCAAAATTGTCATAATTTACTCAAATGATGAATTGATTGTTAAAATATTGTCTATTCATTTTCTGTAGGTCTACTATGTGATTCATTGACTAATTATTTCAGCACTAGAGTCAAATAGTTTCAAAACCAAAATCTGATCCGTTTTAGAGCATTTACAGTTTACACTATATCAATCTATATTAACATAATACAGAATTTACATACATTATAATTTCATGTCAAAAAGCAAATTTAGCTGAGATTTTAGAATAGTATTAC
The DNA here is from genome assembly GCF_010015445.1 of Perca fluviatilis. NCBI lineage: Eukaryota > Metazoa > Chordata > Actinopteri > Perciformes > Percidae > Perca > Perca fluviatilis. The sequence goes on from NC_053120.1 coordinate 21,317,178, forward strand.
TTAAAGTTTCACATACAGTATCTTTAAAAATAATACATACAAATCTGTATCATAGGATCAAAATATCATCATCACCACATTTTACAGTATGTTCCACTGAAAGAGCATGACCGATATTATTGACTACTGGCAAAAACAGAGGTCTCAACAGGAATATCACCAGTTTCTGCATGACTGCGCTGTTATCTCTATTCTGTGTCTGCTCTGTTGATTTAATTTGCCTTCGTACTCACCATGCAGATTAGGCATTTAAATCTGTCTCCTTTAGACAACTGTTTCTCCAAATCCCGTATCCGAGCTTTAAGTACATCCAAAGTTGTCAGCGTGGAATCCTCTGAGAGCCTGCGCGCGCACACACACACACACACACACACACACACACACACACACAAACACACACGAATGGATGGTAACAGGAGGGGAGATGGGAGGGTGCGTGAGTTAGGCAGACACTGGAAAGTCATTTATAAATCGAAGACAGATTAAATTATTCGCTGGCCAACATGGACACTGAGCATGAAATTTAGCAGCAATCACATTGCCTACATTCGCTGTCTCATTTATCATAGGCAGAGGGTGTGTGTGTGTGTGTGTGTGTGTGTGTGTGTGGTGGGTGTCAGGGTCCTCACAGAGATAGACAAATGCATAGACGCATGCACAATTACAGGATAGACTATATGTGCAGACATGCTGTACAGCGAGGCAGACAGGCTGCAATGCATTAAGTGTGATGAAATGTGTGTACACGCGTGCGTCGCCTGCTATGACCTGGATTGATGATATCATCACATTGATATAGTATTGTGTATCAGGCTGGTGGGTGCAGGGGCAGGTAGTCTGAACTGATACGATACAGAGAGCCGGGCCGCCAAAATACACTTTACAATAAGGGATGCTATCACCTCAGCTCTGATTGGCTGATTCACACCTGATTTTACACCTGGGATTTACTACACCCAACTTACCTTACTCTCACCGGTATGACTCGTGATTTGAATTGATTTTGAATTGATTTTTAACTTAGTTTCAGTTCTGGAATCCAAACCATCTGAGTTTTCAAACATAAAAACTTCTTTATCAAACTTATTACACAAAAAGACAACATCATTGGTTGTTTTTGTTGTTTCTGTAAATGATAAGTCTAAAAACAATAAGTCACTGAACCCTTGTAACTCTTTCAATAAAACAGTAAATCACAACCTGAAGTGTTTTATCACTTAAATTGAAAATGTTTTTCAGATTATAAGCAGTGGGAAGAGGATATCTCTGGTACAGGGAAACATGTTTGTTCTGAGTGACAAACTTACATTTCTATCTCAGAGTTTTTGCCGGTTTTAGGGAGAGCAGCTATGCTGCCGTCCATTTTCTCTCCACTGCTGGTAGATGGACTCCCTGAGTGAACAAACAAATAAGAGAAGCATCAACCTCAGATCCTGTTCTTGTACAATTCTTCCATTTTTCCTTATTCAGAGTTTACTTAACTCACCATCATTTGACCATTTGGAAAATTCTAGGCTTACTCTGGAGTCAGGTAACGTACTGCTACTGCTGGAAAAAAAAACACACACATTTAAAAGCCAAAAACCATAAAAGATTGAAAGAAAAATATCTCGTAATAAATTATAACCAGTAGACTATGATCATGTTCATGTCTTAATGAATATCCACTGTGAATGAGACCCTATCAGGTGGTATACATACTTCACTGTTGTCTCTTTGGAGCTTTCTCCTGAGCAGGGGATTACATCTGTCTCTGTGTATCTGAGAACAAAGGTCAGGAAACAGAACAACACAAGGCTGACAACAAGCAGTGGTGAAAGGTAACTAGTACATTTACTCAAGTACTGTACTTATGTAAATATCTGAGGGACTTGTACTTTACTTTAATATTTTAATTTTCAGCTTCTTTATACTTCTACCCCAATACAATTCAGAGGGAAATATTGTTTTTAGTTAATTTGCATATATTTATATCAATTCAATTTATAACAACTTATTTTGTATTATTATGAGTTATGAGTACTTCTTCCACCACTGACAACAAGTAAGACACTTTATCTTAATTAAAATCTATTGAATCTTAAAAATTGAATCTACTTTATTTTAAATCCACCACTCGCTTTGTACTGTATTCTTTTCACTTGATTATAAACTCAAATATACTGCTGTGTTTAAGGATACTGCGCTCTGCCGTACTCCAGAGTATCATCTCCATCCACGTCCAGGTCTGCATCGCTGTCTCGACACTCCTTCGTAGTCGTGCTCACCTGCACTGCACCTGAGGAGACATTTGTACAAGAACAATTACAACAAGTTTTGATGGTTTAAACAACTGTGGTATAAAACCCTGTAAAAGGACAAAGTAGAGAGAGAGATAGAGTGGGCTGTTCTTATTTCTAAGGTCACAAATGATACTATACAATAAGGCAAATTTAGGTATCACAAAACGTTATGTGACTTGTTTCGGTCAGTCGGTGTGTGACCAGTCTGCAGGTCAGAGCTTCCTCCTCGGGTTAGAAGAACCGTTACTTTAATCTAACCTTCAAGGCATCCTGCTCCGCTGTAATCTGGACTGAAAAGTTCAGTGGTTTTTCAACTGTCACTCAGTCACATCATTCACCCTCCACTGAACAAGATCGCACACATGGGTACCTCAATGGCACACACACACACACACACACACACACACACACACACACACACACACACACACACACACACACACACACACACACACACACACACTTATGAGACACACACAGATTCATGCTTACCTTTAAACCCTCCCACTTTAGATGACATCTGCATCCTTCTCTCATTCCACGCGTCCTGCAATGGCGCCAAGTCCGCTGAACCCTCCTTTAACACACACACACACACACACACACACACACACACACACACACACACACACACACACACACACACACACACACACACACACACACACACACACACACACACACACACACACAAATGCACACATAAACATAAAGTACACAATTTCACTGCCTCTATGAATTTGTCCATATGCCTCCTGTAGCCTCGAGCTACGTATCTGCTTCTGTGTTTTCATAGCTGTGAACCAATGCCGGCAGTGTTTTCACATGGATACACAGCGAGCTGACAGTGATCCTGATGCTACGTGAACAAAAGCAGTCAACAGTGTCACGGGGATCGGACCACTGACCATCTCTCAACCCCACACGTTTTATATATATGTATATATAAATACTCATCTCTGATTACAATAAAATTGTCAAAGAAACAAAGATTTTTATCTGTCTTCTTGGGGAACACACCTGTCCATCTTCTAGTTTCCTCCTCTTCAGCTTTCCGATCCTGACTGGGAACAGACATAAATAGATAGAGATGAGATGGTGATAGATACTTTAAAAGCAGGCTACAGTGACTCAATTCTCTCCACCCATCAAATATAGGATTCAGTTTAAGATTCTCATTCTCACATACAGATCATTGCACGGTCAGTCACCTGCAGATGTGGCTGACCTACTGTAACCCTATTTATCAGCACGCCCCCTGGTCCAATATGTCCAATCTCCTGACTGTTATTTGCACCTGGTTTAGGAGCTTTGGGGACTGTTTTTTTGAGTCCGTAGCACGGAGACTCTGGAAGGGTCGGCCTCCTCCAATACCGTCTGCTGTCAGTTGAAGACCTACTTTTTTAAACAGGCCTTTGGATGACCTCTCTGCTCTTTCTTTTTATGTATTACCTTGTGATTTGAATTGTACTTTGTTTTAATATGTATCATATTGTATGTTTTATGTAAAGCACTTTATGATTTTTTTTTTTTTTATCTGTGAAAAGCACTACATAAATACATTTTACTTACTTTTACATACTTACTTTAGTTGGTGTCTTAATGACTCTCACATTTTATACAAACTGTGTATTGCCCCCACAAAAACATTAGGGAGGCAAGGCAGTAGTTTGTGTTAGAAGTCCCACAGAGAAAATTAAGGTACTATATAGGGGGGAGGGTATTGTAACTTTTCTTTTGGCTGAAGGTTGTCTGGCTTTTTTGGCGAGACCAAGGGAGGCTCTTTTTTCCTCATCCAAAATGTATACATTTCTAAGTATACATATTTACAGTCTTCCTTTGTGGTGTAGGTAATACTTTTATACTTTTTTACATCAAAAAGATAACCTTTAATGAGCCATGAAAGTTCTGTCTCTGTTTAAGGGTTTTATTAATGTGTACTTTGGTGGTGCATTGGAAGTTCCATTAAGATAGTAAGGCTTAAATTCGGATACAAGAACAAGTTGCACCAATTTATTGTAGCCCTGCAATATTATTTTGACATGTTGCAGGGATGGTGTTGCAGTTTTTGTTTTTAAGTCAAGAGGAGAGAGCAAAGAAAACATAGGGACTTGAAACATAAGGTTCAGCCCCTTCACCACCCCAACATTTTTTTTACTTTCACTAAGTGTTTAATTCATTGCGACAAACAGAAGAAAAAAAGAAAGAAAATGGCAGAAAAACATAATTCATGCTATGCCACAGTGTGATCTTCATTTTAGAGTTTGAGCTCATTTCTTTACTTTTGCAATTTAAGTTTTTATTAATTTTCACATTTTGACAACATACACCAATGAATGTTTCAGGATCATTATGTCTTGTATTCAAAACATGTTGCAACAATATCGACATTTCTATTATGAGTAGTGTTAAATAACATCCAGTTCAGATTAACACATCTGGAACATAATGGGTGGTGTTGATGATGCGATACTTGAGCTCATCTGACAGCAACAACATAGTTTATATGTGGATCAGCCTGTAACACAATCACATAATAAGTCGACAACATTCACACACAGACCCTGAGGAATTTACGTAACCAACGACTGCAATGGATGCAAAATGTTCCTCCCATCCCCATCCTGTCATGCCGCCCTCCTCCCCCCACTCTCCTCTCTGATATAAAAGTTAACATGGTAGAACACCAACTGCACCTCCTCTCCCACTGTGACCTGACTGACTGCAGATTGCATAAGGGACATTAAGTTTTAGGGCCCTCTAATTCCCGTTGGATGACAGTGGCCCCCCCAAGGGGGGGACACACAGAGAGCTGGTGGCCGTGACCCGAGTGCCGCCATCCTAGCGGACATAATGAGGGTTAAAGAGACGGTCATAGATGAGGAAAAGCTCATCAAACAGAGAGAGGAGAGAGAGGGAAAGAGAGAGAGAGGTTAATTAATCAACAGAGGAGCCCCCCCCTCCTCCTCCTCCTCCCTTCTCTTTTTTCCTTCCTGACATGTATTTAGAAGCTCATTATGCTGTCCTGTTATAAGGCCCAATAAAGGCTAACAGACCTCGACAGCACTGACAGTTTGAAGAGTTAGCTAAGAGCTGGAGAATCTCAGTGTTAATAATAACAGTAGTAAGATGTCTGTAGTGTCAGCTGCAGCTTTAATCTGTAAGTATACATGTCTGTATCAGTGCAGGGACGCTGTTATATCACTTTTACAAAGGTTGAATGACTGCAGAACATGACAAGAAAAAAAAAACACTTTCTAATCAGGGAACCCTTAATAGAGGGTGTATCAGTTTTAAGTGATGCCTCTAAATCATTTATTAATCATTTTCTTCATAGATCAGTTTTAAGAGAGACTGGAAGCAAAACTCAACAGCTGCTCATTCTAGTTAAACGTGATGGTGAAAAAAAGTATTTCTCTGTGTGTCTTACCAGCTTGTGTGCAGTCTAGGTGGGCTCCTGCGCTGTGGGGGCGTAATGGGGCAGATTTGACGTAGCACCTGCACCAGCAGAGGTCATCGACTGTTAACATATCAAGAGGTCAAAGTTGAAAGGTTAATAGCTCCTCTGCTCGTGTGGGCGCTAGGCCGGTGTGAGATGGTGTGGGAAAAAGGGTGATATCTGACCGACTGGTGAGGGGTGAGGGGACGGGGGGGTTGGACGAAACACATAACTGGTGGCATCAGTGTGAACATAGTAAACTAAAATGTTAAAAAAAAAAATATATATATATATATATCTCTTAACTCCTTACTTCTTTTTTATTCAAAGCCATTTAAAACAGCAGACCTGGAAAAGTCTAATGTACTGAGCGTGCATCAACATACCATTTAGTCTTGTGTGTCTGTTGGCCCGCACACGAAGAAATGTCTGCAACAATCAGAAAGGAGGACATCAGAATGTTTCATATTTTACACAACATAATATCTTTCATTCACATTTCTACTAGAATAAATAAACAGCAGCACAGTCGATGACAGTAACATATTAAAACACTGGATGTCTTCATTTCTTGTGCTTGACGTGGATAACACTCAACAGCTTTAAAAAGTGTTTTTAGAGCAAGTGCTTAACCGACTTTCTTTGTACGTTTTCCTCTTCAACTTATTACGCTTAATAATTTATTTAATTTTATATGTTTTTTGTGTGTGGAATGTTTCTATTCTAAATTGAGGGTGTAATATGTTGTGCAGTTTATAAAGGCCTTCAAAACAAACTTGTGTTTTTGAGCTTTATAAGAAAAATTGACTTGACTTGCCTCCTGATGAACCTATTACTTTTAAGTGAGTGGTTGAGTGTTAGCACAGTATTTGATCAACCTCAGACCATAAACCTGGTGAGTCACCGGCACCACACCAGGTAAAAGACATGTTTTTAAGATGCTGCTAACAGTGCTCTTATAGTGTGCTAATCAAAGGTATGCACAGGTGACGCATATAAAATTCAGATAAAAAATTAAAATACATTTCAAAACATACTACTGTATTTTAATCCACCCTTACAGTTTAACAAATCCACTGTTGCTTTGGTATTACTGTATATCTTCAGAAAAAACAGGGTGCATTTATCCATTTTTACTTCAGAATTTAAGCCCCAGCGGAAATGCACACATATGTACAGTTATGCCACTCTGTGAATCTGATTCTCCTGATAATTTAATACTGGTTTAGTTATTTTGGAACCTCACCTGGTATCGGTCAGAGTGGACATCATCAGATGTTCGAGGCGGCGAGGTGGGAGAACCTCCTTCATGCTTGATATGAAGAGAGAGCGAGAGAGACTGGGCAGAAAAAGAGAAAGAACAGAGAGTCAAAGGAAGGATTACAGCTACTGTGTTCTCTTTTAAACACATGAGGATATCAACTGTTTACCTTCGGCGTCCTTATGAGGTGGTTGTGCTGCAGTGGAGTGACACTGCAGAGAAAAGAGGCAAATAATGCAGAAGCTCACATGTTTAACAAGCACACACACAAATCAACTATGTTGGTCCTATAAAATATACAAACACGATATTGTCTTTCAAATGTCATCTCATAAATAACCTCTAGTTTTATCTTGTCTGAGTCTGTAGTTAACCTCATTTTACTCTTTCTCACTTTATGCCTATCACACAGACGCACACACACACACACACACACACACACACACACACACACACACACACACATTTTCCCCGTGGGCCAAGTTCAATTTGAAACCATTACTGTCCACGGAGCGGTCGTTAAGCAGATTTGGAGTGTAATGTCTTTATTGGAGGAATCATTCTTCTGGTTTAAGCAGCAGGTAATGTGTGTGTGTGTGTGTGTGTGTGTGTGTGTGTGTGTGTGTGTGTGTGTGTGTGTGTGTGTGTGTGTGTGTGTGTGTATAAACTTCTGGTCCTCGTGTGTATGTTTTAAACTGTGAGTGTGCGTAGGGCTCAAAGCAGCCATTAGCAGGACATTATCCACCCGCTGTGTGATTGGTCGCCTCAAGGCCGGAGGCTGTGATATGAAATATGTAAGGAACAATGAGGCAGCTTGTAAACACTGCACGCAGGTGACAGAGAAGACAGGAGATACCACCTGGGGGAAATGAAGGTGGGGGTGTGTGTGTGTGTGTGGGGGATACAAAACCTGTCAACATTAATTATCCCCTAAAAGCTGAACAGAAATAGAAAATCTTGGATGCAAAACAGGAGGAAAATGACAAATGAATAAATGGAGGAAGTGAAAAGTTGGAAGAAAATGGTTCGACGTAGATGTGAAGATGTGCTGCCTTGAGGAGATTGCTTAATAAAACCACTTGGTGGCATAATGTTAAATAAAGATTTACTGATTTATAATGTGAATGCTGTGAAATCAGATCATGATACCTGATTTGTATTTGGCCAAGTTTGGTCAACTCCTGCTCCATGTGCTCCTGCAGCTCTCCTGGTCGCAGGATTGACTGGCAGACTGGACACACTGGGGCCTGAGCGTCATAGAGACCCTTCACTTTGCCTGCATAAAAAGGAGAGTGAGATAGTTGAAAGAGGTGTTACGGGAAAAACTGTAACATCAGATTTGTGCATTAAATTATTACTATTTTTTTTGTATTTTTATTTTAATAGATAGCAGTCAGTAACAAAGGTATTAAGCTGGACTTAAGCTGGAGATGACAACCATGACACCGCTGCTCAATGCTCAATAAACTCAAACTCATAGTTAGCGTAGGCTTATTAGAACAGTTAGAACAGCCTTCACTGTGTTTGTGTGTTCAGTAGACCTATCTGTACTATTGACAGAAAGTGGCAGTGAGAGTAAAATAAGGTTACGCACAAACATAAACACACACAGACTGACTGCTATGGCCCCCTGCTGTCAGTGTGTTGACATCATAGGCTGTCAATAGGAACATTACCCAGGAGGGCCACTCGGCCCATTGGGCCCCACTGATGGATTGCTGCCATAACCAGCCAGCTGGGAGCCTGAGGAGCTCTACTATATCAAGATTTTACCTAGTAGATGAGGTGATTTACTCCTGAAAGCCATCAATCACACAAAGAGAGCTAGTAGGCAAGATGCACCTAATTTCCCCTCTCAAGGGGAAACAAATGACAAGGCTGGCAATCACAGTTTAACACTTTTTAATACAGAACATTACAAACAGATTAGTATTTTTGACAGTTTCTCAGTTTCCCCTCAATGTGGAGCAAAGAGGACTGAACTTCCTTCAGGACCTTATCGCCCAAACACTTTTCCCCAGCTCCATTTCAAATGACCAGCGATATGACAAGCTCAGACGCCGATGTCTGTCGGCAAGTGCTGTGCCCTGACATTAGTTGAGCTATGAGCCCCCATAATGAGGAACCAAATAGGACAAAATGGCCTCTAAATAAAACATGGAGTGGAAAATAGAAAGCGGAGTCAGGTGTCCTTGGGAGAATGACAGTTTTCTTGGTTTTACCCCCCGCCCCCCCTCTGTCTCTCGCGCCTTTTTTGCATCCCCTCGCGGAAGCCTAAATGACTTTTCCCGACACGCATCGAACGTTCCCGGGCTTTCTGCGCTTTGCCGCCCGGAACATGCAGGCATCAGTAAACAATGAAATCTCTGGGCTGAAATTGAATTTATAACCACATTACCTGCACAGATAACGTCTCTGAATGGCGCCACGATAAGAGCAATGGGATTTGATTTTCAGGTGTTTTATTGGTCCACTTTTTGGATAAGCCCCCCTCCTCCGACTACAGCATCTCCCCCACCCTTCACCTCTGCTCCACACAAACATCAGATTTAATGGTGTGGAAGTGGGCTTGCTTGAATGTATGGATGGATGTGTGAGTGTGTGTACATGCTTTTGCTGAAGCCTGACTCTGTGCTTGTGCTGTACTCTCATAAGTGACAGTTGTTGGTTCATGACCACCTTTTTACACGTCTCCATCCCCCTGCTGCCCTCCGCCTCCACCCACATAAACCCTGTCAGTATCAGTCAGCCTCAGCCCCTCTTTAGCCTGGGGGGTCTCAGACACACAACAGGGGGCTGTAAAACCTGCCTGTGGGGCTTGTTAACTGTTCCCTCACTACGGCAACTGGCTCGGATGGATTGGCCCTCTTTCGCCGGGCTGTGCAGACTTTGACTGGCTCATCTCCTAAAGGATTCACTCTCTCTGTGTCTCTGATTGTTTCCTTTTTCTATCTTTGTGTCTTGCCAGTTCAGGACCTCCTCTCCTGGATGTCTAGCCTTTGTCCAGCTGCCATTTGCTCTCTTCACTTACTGTTCCCACTTGGGAGGAAGCTTCTTTGGCTATATTCAAGTCTTGTTCCGATGAAACAAAATCAGAGAGGCATAATTTCTTCTTTTATCGCTATTTTGTGGTCACTTTAAAATTGACTAAACTATTTTTTTTATCATGTAATTTTATTTTACAGCATATTATTTTGAAGGAACACACAGATAGCATATATTATTTCAGCATGATTTTGAATAGAATTCATCACAAAAAAACATACAAAAAACAACCAACTCTCTCCCCCCCTCCCCTTGATTTGAAGACAACATACCCCTGGGGCGAATAACTCATCAGGGCGCTGCGATATCTCTCTGCCCTGTCCTCCCTATCAAGAGCATCATGAGATAGTAAAGTTCATGTTTTGAAACAAAACAAGATATCGCCATCCTCGTCGTCCCTATTCTATGATTGATGCTCAAATCCTGTTGTTCTGCATCAAGACGTGGACTGTGACCGTCCGCGTTCAGTGCTCGCCACTGCAACAGAGAGATCAGAATCCCGCTGACAAATCCTTAAAGCATTGAGTCCCCCTGAGGGCCTGGGTAATGGCCGATGCCAGCGCCCATATGACGGCTGCCAGTTCTGCTGATGCAGACGGAGCGGAGATGCCTAACGTGACCTTTAGTGAATGCCACATCACATCAGGCCTGGATGTCACCCGCTGACATTATGCTGGGGCATGAAAAGGCTGTTCTGCAGGGGAGACATGGTGACGAACGTCCCCCCGGTGACAAACCTGTGGACGTGGTATAATTCTGATTGACGTGAGGAGGATTGCATGGCTTTGAATGGCAGTGGACGTACAAGTGAGCATCCAGGGGAGGATGTGGAGCTTGTTTTGCGTTGGCGAGGTCTGTTTTTCTCTGTGTTCACTGGCGATAAAGTGCTGAGACAACTCACTCCAACTGGCATCATTATCCCAATCATCAAACAATTCTCTAAGCACATCAGAAATCCCTCTATAAAGTCATAACAAGCACAGACTCTACAGTATATAACCAGTAGGCATGTAGAGATTGGTGGGGGGAGAAAAGTTAACGCTTGGCGGCTAACACTGCAGTGGTGGGTTGTGTAGGCAGGTCCTTGGCACACTTTCAGAGGAGATGGAGGGCTATAAAAGCCATTGGCTCCTGCCACACCTGTACCCCACCCTATCCCTAGGCCTGCTTCCTATTTAAAAGCATCACATGCAGGATATTAGTCAGGGTTTTTTGCCGTCTGTGAGGTAGAACTAACCTCTGAAGCGGAGGGGGGAGAGGGGAAAGTATGCAGGCCTCCGTTTGTTTTTTATTGGGGAAATAATGGCCTATTGAGAGGTTGGGTATTTAATGGGCAACATAATAGGCCCTGTAGTAACACATCTGCTATGAGCAGAGTCATTTCCTCAGCTTTCAAAGGCTGCTGCTCTAGCCTTTGAAACAGCAAGTTTAGTTGCTTTTGACTTACTACTTCTAGATATCTGCTTTTTATTAATTGCAGGATTGCTACACCGGTAATACACAAAATACAAATGTGCTGCTAGGCTCCATGTTCAATCCTAACCACATTCAATGGCCAATGAAGGCACACTCCCTCTTATGGCTTGACCTCAAATCCCTCACTGTCCAATCTCATTCCAGCATCCTTCAAAAATATCCCTCCTACTTTGCAATCAATTGTGTTTAATGTATTAAAGACACTCACCACAACCACCGCAACCTTTGGACCTTGCACAAATCAATGCCTCGTTACACCACTAATGATCATTCATTGACTAATAAGATCTGTATCAACCTCTTGTAGAACATTGATTGGCCTTTGGCCTCTGTAGTGCTGTGCGCATTACGTGGACAAAGGGAGACGGCAGCTGTAAGTCCTGGGGAGTCAGATGATGAAAAAGCTCCTGGTGGGAAAGGACAGGAATCCTAAACCCCAAATAGACTCATTCCAAAGCACCTCAGGCCAAAGCCCTTTTCTTCTGCCCTACAGATCAATGGACATAACCTCTCTGAAAACAGGTCAATCACCACACAAACCCCCAATTTCTCTACCTCTCGTTCTTTCTCTCTCTCATCTTCTCCATTTGTCACTACAATTGCTCCATCAGGTGCGGGTGTGACTCAGCATGTATGTGTCCAATCATCTTGTTGATGGAGAGCGGACTGGGTAGCTGTGTGACTGTGTCCCGTTGACCATATTTCCCTTCTCAGGACCTTAGGGCAAAGATCGAACCCTGTCTCCGCTTCGCTCCATCCAATCAATCTAGCCCTCATTCAGATGCATGGCTCAATGATCTTTGATAGTGATTTACAGATTGGGGACAGGGAATGGAAGTCATGGGGGGAAGTTAGGCCTGTCCTTCGGTATTTGCGATAATATGAGGCTACTTATAAGCCACCTCTTATCTGCAGGTCTATTTGAAGAGATTTTTTCTGAAATATTTGAAAAACCTCAAGTCTGATGGGGACAGAGCTTATGAAGGCCAATTAAGTTATTTTATTATTTTTGCAACATTAATGAACACTAGAAGTCCTCACAAGTCCACTTGGTTCTGTAACTGAGACCCAATCCCAGATCTGAGTTGGATGGGGCCCAAATTGTATTCAGCCTAACTGGGTCAGGTAGGGTCCCATTTTAAAGGGGTGATAGAATGCAAAACCGATTTGACCTTGTCATAGTTGAATAATGACATGTTTAGTGGGTAACTAGGACATACATAGAACCTCTAAATCCCATTGACACCTCTTTCCTCTGCAAATCTCACAATTTGAAACTGCCTCTGAAAATGGGCAAATCTCAACAAGCCGCCTAGTTGACGTCAACTCAGCGGCTCCTCCTCATTTGGCTCTAGTCTCTCTCTTTGTCACGCCCCAACATTTACATAGGCTACACAACTGACCTGAGAGACTTCTGAATATAGGTCGTGCAGATCTCAGAAATTGTATACATTGTTCATCTGCTATTTTACCATTCATTTCACTTCTGAGACTTTTTTACGCGAGAAATCAACTATGTAGAGGTCAAATATGGGCCGTTTTACAAAAATGTATGTCTAATTGCAAATTTTGTCCGACTGTGTGTCGGAGTTCAGCGGCCGGTGCTGCCTGTGTTGCAGCCTCGCCGCTTGGCCTGCCTTCCTTCACAGACCCCGGCCTGTTGTGAGCTCGATTGAGCTCCGTCACGGCTGGCAGCCAACGGCACTCCATACCTGTGCAAAGTCACCGTGTGAATGGACTACCAAACGCCGCTGCCTGGACAGAGCTCCAGGGCCTGCAGCTCCCCTCTTCCTGCCAAATGCCCGGTGTGTGTGAGTGAGAGCGCGGTCAGCAAGCTTGTTACGCCAGCAATCTCTTACCACAGGTTCCAATTAATCTTATAATGTGTGTAATTATAATGTGTTATTAAAAAAAAATGTGTTGATAACTCATTGATAGATGGATGGAGCTCTATCAATGAGAGCTAGCTAGCCTCCTCTTAGAATTCCTCTGAAATTCACAAAAGTTTATAAAATTGAAATCGGACACCATTGTTAGCTTTATAAGACATTGGGATAGAGGTTATATAAGTGGCGTGAATAAATTCAAACTGTAAATATACTCTAATTACGCCGAAAATGAAGCTAACTATCCGTGATTTGTAGCTACACATTTAGGATTGAAGGGACAGTTGCAGCTTACGAAACCCCTAGTGTTCACAAAAAATCAATAAATTGAAATCTGACACCATTGTTAGCTTTATAAGACATTGGGGTAGATGTTATATTAGTGGCGTGATGAAATTCAAACTGTAAACATTCTATAGTTATGCTGAAAGTGTAGCTAGCTAGCCACGATATTTTCCCATTGTAATGAATGGGACACATAGCTAGCTAGCTGGTCCTCCTAACAAGAACCCTCACATTCATAAAAATGCCTTAAATTCAAATCGGACTGTTAGCCTTTGTTAGCTTTGTAAGACCTTGGGGTAGCTGTGATATAAGTGCCGTGACAAAATTCAAACTGTAAATATATTATAGTTATGCCGGCAGTGCAGTGTAATCCACAAAGGGTGACTTTGCCCTGGGTATGGAGCCCAGCAGGCTGCCGCTTTCTCGTCAGACTGTGTGGAGCTCCTAAACAACTCTAAATCCAAATTTCAAATTTTACTTAAAAACGGCCCATATTTGAGCTTTATATAGTTGATTTCTCGCATAAAAAAGTCTCAGAAGTGAAATTGGTAATGAAACATTGCAGTGTCTGGAATATGAGATTCTGTCACGTAACCGATCAGCGCGCGCCTCTAATGTGTGTGTATGGGGATTCGCTCAACCAATCAGCGCGCGTCTCTAATGTGTGTGTATGGGGATTCGCTCAACCAATCAGCGCGCAGCTCATCTAAATATTCATGAGCATACCATATTTGGAAGAAAAGCTCTTTTCTAATTATTGGTTCTGACTGTCCTTGGGTTTCTTTGGGATCGGGTCTTTTGCTAATAAATGGGTTGGGGACAAGTTTTCCCAGGTTAGTTTTACATCAGGTCCAAAATCATGAACCCATGGAGACCTACCTGTTTCAAGTCCTACTGGGAACCTTTGTTGCATGTCTTTCCCCTTCTCTCTCCTCTCATTTAAACTGTTATCTATCTACTGTCAGTAGTTATGATCCTCCAAAAGCTGAGACGTAATCAAGCTCATACTCTGGGCAGCAAATGCCAAATCCAGACTTTGACATCCGTTTGCTGTCTGTCAAAGTCTGCGCAATCCCGTTGGATCAAGAAGCTGCTGACAGCGGACAGCGATGGAAATGTTCACCGGTGGCCTGTCACTCAATCTGATGCCATCAACCTGCAATGGCAAGACAGACGGAAATATACAGAGATCCAACTCCGTCACACTGTATCATACTGTCAGCAGGACTCAAACCTCTCTCAACACACTTCAGGCAATCAATTGCCATAATCGGGTTAACTAAAATTTAACTTGAGTTCATTTTTGCCAGGAGGGAGAAGTTTTTTCTGGTGCAACTCAGTTACATATTCATCCCATTTAAGGGATTACAGTCTGGTTTGGGTTTTAAAAAATCTACCACACTTGGAGTTTGTTAACACGATTAAACCAAAAAGTCTCGATCAAACTGAAAAACACAAAGTGCTTCTGTTAGCTCCTTAAAAGATGCCATTTTGCAGTTAATGGCGACGTCAACGCCCTGCTTGTTAGCATTTTTAGCAGCAATGAAACCAATTGGCACAAAAAACTTCAAGTTTGTTGGGTCTCAATGAGTACTTTCCTCTGGAAGTAAGTAACTCATGAACTCACGTGTAAGCCTGCTGTGAGATATTTATATTTTATGTACAGGTGTGATTGCCGCAATATATTTTCTTTTCCTTTTTGTATGTGCATGGGAGTTGAAGCAAACTTGTTGATTAAATTATAAACATTAGTCCTGTCATGATCATCTCAACCACTCTGTGTGTGTGTGTGTGTGTGTGTGTGTGTGTGTGTGTGTGTGTGTGTGTGTGTGTGTGTGTGTGTGTGTGTGTGTGTGTGTGTGTGTGTGTGTGTGTGTGTGTGTGAGAGTGTGAGAGAGAAAGAGAAAGAGAGATAGTTTATGTTTAAGTTGGTGTTTATGCTGTAGTTTATGTTGTGCCAGTCATTGTTAATTTCCTTTTATTTATATGTTATCTGCTTTGGCAATATAGGCAATGTCTTGTCATGCCAATAAAGCTCTATAAAAAGAGAGAAAGAGAGAGAGAGAGAGAGAGAGAGAGAGAGAGATCAAGAAGCTAATAGACAATCCCTCATTAGAGGGTAATTAGATTGGCTCCAAAACTACAGATCACTATTACCCGGCCCACTGATTAATATACATTAATACTCTGTGTGTGTGTGTGTGTGTGTGTGTGTGTGTCTCTCTCTCTCTCCCTTATTATTCCATCGTTTCCTCATCACTTCTCTCTCATTTTCTTTTCCCCTCTCGCTCTTTCTCTCAATTAGTGGTTAATAAGGAGAAAATAAGGGGATCGCTCTGTTGCTTGCACCAAGTACTCAACTTTTCTAAACAGTCTTGGACAAACAGTGTGTCATTGTGTGTTGAACTCACTGAAGAGTTTAATTATACAAGGACTCATCAGTGGTACTACAACAACTATACAGACTATAAAAGTGAGTTCTACTATGTATTTGACCAGTTATCATTTTCTTACAGCAGTATCCAAAACAAAGAGAGCTCTACTCCTGCATGCTGTTTTTGGTGTTTTGTCTGCTTCTCCATCATCGAGCGATTTTCTATATTTCCCAAAAAGCCTTGAAAATAACATTCACACCTGAGCTTTTTGCACCAAGTAAGCGACGGCAGTGCCAACTCTGACACATTCAGTTCTGAAGACACAAGCATCAGCGCTCTGTCGCATGCCCTTAAACTCCCTAAACAAACATCACGCTGCATTTTTGGCAAATTCAAAACAACGAGACTTAATGAGAGAAAATGGAATGCTTTGAGCACATTCACTAACAGTGCTTTTCTTAGCAAGGCAAAACTGTGGATTTATATGGAGGAAATATTTATTCATAATTCAAATTGAAAGTCCAAAGAGAAATTGAAAGTCCAAAGAGAAAACAAAGCGAGATCAAATTAAAAATATTATTATTTTTTTTTAATTTTCCATTTGGCTTTGGCTTTTGAATTTAATATTTGGCTTTTGAATTTCAATTTAACATTGGATTTTCATTTGGATTTAATATTTGGCTTTTGAATTTCCATTTAACATTGCCTTTTCGTTTGGACTTGACACATGTCAATGTAAATGAGGAGGCGTGGCCCAAAGGCTGGTGGGAGGATCTGAAACGAAAGGGGTGCAGAGGCACCTTATGAGCAGCAGGGGGAGCTGACTGCTGAGGAGCATCTGTCTGCAGCTTCACAACCAGGCTGGCTTGGCCTCTTATTTCACATGATAGAAAATGATGATGTAGGCTAAACAAACGACATTTCATGCAACAACAGTGAAGTTTTCATGTAGTTACTATAATTGGGCCCGTGTTAGTGAGGACTAGATTAGGACTGTATTTAAAGCTGATTCTGGTTCCCAACTTCACCCCAGGTGTGTCTGTTTAAAACACGGACTCAGACAACTTCTCTCTTTTGATGTTATATTTAATTAAGCAACAGTAGAAACATGGGTGTGGGTATCTCTGCTTACGTGTGTTTGTGTTTGGTCAGATCTCACTCCTGATTGACGGCCTTTTGTACAGCCCGTGTAGGCTACTTTTTCAGACTTCCAGCTAACAGCGGTGTCTGTGAGCATCACTGAGCGGCCAGCAGGGAGGCGATCCCGGCCGCCACCAGCTGACTGTCCCGTCAGACTGAAGCTTCTGACAACATCGGAGAAAATGTGCAGTTTGCCATCAACGTTTGTAAAACTGCCCATATTCAAATTCTACACAGTTAATTTATCGCATAACAAAGTCTCAGAAGTGAATTTAGTGGTGGAATAGCAGATGAAAATTGTAAAAAGTTTCCAGTTGTTTGCTGCTGCTACTACGCCAAACTCCCGATCTAGATTATAGAATCGATTGCTTTTTTATAATTTCCATCTGCTATTTAGTTAGTTAGCTGGAAGTCTGAAAAAGTAGCCTACACAGGCTGTACAAAAGGCCGTCAATCAGGAGTGATTGTTGTGAGTAGGCTACATGTTGGAGAATAGCGCGGACACGCACCTCACACCGCGCGCACCACCCGGAGAAAAAAGTGAGAGAAAGAAAAAGGAGAGGTCGCAGTTCGGACGATGACTATCCAGTTGAGATTGTGTGTGTGTGTGTGTGTGTGTGTGTGTGTGTGTGTGTGTGTGTGTGTGTGTGTGTGTGTGTGTGTGTGTGTGCGTGTGTCCTCGAGATCTGACCAAACACAAACACACGTAAGCAGAGATACCCACACCCATGTTTCTACTGTTGCTTAATTAAATATAACATCAAAAGAGAGAAGTTGTCTCCGTCTGTGTTTTAAACAGACACACCTGGGGTGAAGTTGGGAACCAGAATCAGCTTTAAATACAGTCCTAATCTAGTCCTCACTAACACGGGCCCAATTATAGTAACTACATGAAAACTGCACTGTTGTTGCATGAAATGTCGTTTGTGTTTAGCCTACATCATCATTTTCTATCATGTGAAACAAGAGGCCAAGCCAGCCTGGTTGTGAAGCTGCAGACAGATGCTCCTCAGCAGTCAGCTCCCCCTGCTGCTCATAAGGTGCCTCTGCACCCCTTTCGTTTCAGATCCTCCCACCAGCCTTTGGGCCACGCCTCCTCATTTACATTGACATGTGTCAAGTCCAAACGAAAAGGCAATGTTAAATGGAAATTCAAAAGACAAATATTAAATCCAAATGAAAATCCAATGTTAAATTGAAATTCAAAAGCCAAATATTAAATGAAAATTAAAAGCCAATGTTAAATTGAAATTCAAAAGACAAATATTAAATCCAAATGAAAATCCAATGTTAAATTGAAATTCAAAAGCCAAATATTAAATGAAAATTAAAAGCCAATGTTAAATTGAAATTCAAAAGCCAAATATTAAATGAAAATTAAAAGCCAATGTTAAATTGAAATTCAAAAGCCAAATATTAAATGAAAATTAAAAGCCAATGTTAAATTGAAATTCAAAAGCCAAATATTAAATTCAAAAGCCAAAGCCAAATGGAAAATAAAAAAAAATAAAATAATATTTTTAATTTGATCTCGCTTTGTTTTCTCTTTGGACTTTCAATTTCTCTTTGGACTTTCAATTTGAATTATGAATAAATATTTCCTCCATAAGTTACAGCATGTAACAAAAAAGTCTGGACATAACTCATGTCATAATGACTCCAGATGAGTTTGCTGGGAAAATAAAGGACTAGAAAGAAGGAAAAAAGAAAAAAAGTTGTTTTTTTTACTACAACACCAAACACCTTCAGCAAAGCGTTGAATCACCGAGCATCAACCCTGACTAAAAGCACAGCGTGTACAAAATGGAAAAGTGTTGCTGTTCTGTGAAATCAACATTTTACTTTTTTGAGATTACCTAAACGTTTTCTGAACTAACATTTTATTATAGCAGTGCTTGTCAGTGTTTTGCCAGAAATCCATAACAATAATAAAAACGCACCATAACACTAAAAATGCCAGAAAATGCAAGATACTACATCATTGGAAGGCTGTCTCATGTGGACGCGCGGACAGTTTTGTTGTCATTACTTAGAATTCCTTACGGGGGCGGCAGAAACTACGCACTATAGCTTTCACATGTTTTGAACTACATTTTCCTTTTCAGCCGGTAATTTGGGGCAGCTGACACACACTGTCCTGCTCTACCAAAGAAAAAACACCCACCTGCCTTCCCCTCACACACCTGTCCCACATACACTTTGTGCAGCGCAGGTGAGCAGCGGAAGCCTTAGCCATTAGGGACACGCTAATACACTTCAAACAAAATCTAAATTGTTGCGTTCCTCCTGCAGGCAATATGCTGGGTTAATGACAAAAAAAAGCCCCGCATTGGATCTCAATCGCAGTGGTAACAGGCCTCCAGTCAGAACTTTTTGGGCACCACCCCACAGTGCCCCTCCCTCTAGCCTCATCAGCAGGTATCATCAGAGATAAACCATCTGCCCCCCCCCCCTCCACTCCTCCAGATAACATCTGATACTGTCAGAAACAGTGTTGACTGCTGCTGGTACATGAGGACCACAAGCACCTGGCGCTCTGTGATACACCTGTGTTTGGGTTAGTCACACTTCCTAAAGGATGTTATTGTGTCTGCCTGGATGAGCAAACAATTATGGCAGATGAAGATGGTTTTATCTTCAAATAGTGGAAAGGTACAGATGATTGAGCAGCTTATCTTTAGTAACCCACATACAAAGGAAAGGATGAATCGGGCATTTAACGCACTGAGCTTTGAGGATTACTTCATATTAAAAGGTGAAGACATCGCAGAGGAAAATTTGCTTTTATTTAAAAAAAATATATCTAGGGAAAGCATTTGTGTAAATGTAAAAATATTCTTATTATTTTTAGCATATGTTTTAAATTTTCCTAGAAATGTTTCAGATTTACAGCACAAGGACCAGGTTACACTATGATTCACATAAAAGCATGAACATTGTATGAAACTATTTCTTGTGGTTGCCAACATTTTCTGTCATTTTCTGCCAACTTTAAGGATGTTACATTAAAGTTACTGCAAGATCTAATTTGTAAACTCTTTGTCATATGTAATCCAGAGAGGAGAGCGACCGAGGACAACACCATGTAACATACAATCACGTTCAATACAACCAAATCCAACAACACCACAACCCGAGCCTCCCAAAATGAATGAATGTTGATGGCATTGGAACTAACTAATGCCATCAACAAAAAATTTGACATCATGAACTTCACAAGCAAATATTTGTTGCAGGGCTGTTGTGGTGGATTCAATTAGATTGTACAATATTCAAGTTATTGTGTACCCTCCATGTGATGAAATCATTTCAATTGTGCATTACAGTAAAATATTTGCAGGTATGCTGTCTAAATGCTGAAATCTATTGTGTGATTTAAACTGCAAACAAAAGAGAGCAGTAAATCATTCTTTTAGTTGTTTTCCTTTGAGGATAAAGGGCACAGCATCCCTGCATACTGTGTGTGGTATCCCAGCACCAGACTGACTCCACTCTACCCTGAAGTCTTGTTGAGAGAAAGATATATTATGCTTTACAGTAATACAGCACTCTGAATGGACGGGCGACCCTCCACATCAAATCAGAAATCACTGTTGCTGATAGTTTTATTGTGTGTGTGTGTGTGTGTGTGTGTGTGTGTGTGTGTGTGTGTGTGTGTGTGTGTGTGTGTGTGTGTGTGTATGTTTGTGTGTGTGTGTGTGTGTGTGTGTGTGTGTGTGTTTGTGAGTGTGTGAGTAAGTGTATAGGTGGATTTGTCAAAGAGCAAGTGTGAAGTGAAACTAAGACTGTGAATATTATGCACACATTGTAATCGTTTGTGTGTGAGAAAGAGGAAGGGTGAGAGGGTAGAAATGTGTGTATGTGCTCATGTACATATCATTTACACACACCGCCTGCCTGTGTAGCCCCGGTGAGCGCAGCGCAGTGTGAGCCCCCGTCGATACGCCCCTCCGATCTCCCCTGTCAGCAAACACAGGAGAACAAAGAGGCCTGTGGCAGCGCCAGCGGGTATAGATCTTCTCCCCTGTGTTCTCGCTCAGCGGGGTCACACAGGAGCCGCTCACAGTTCAATCTCCTCTACTTGACTGATCAGGAGCTTTGAGCCGCTGCTAATGAGACTGGACCCTCTCCAGTCTGCAGGACCCTGAACCAGCCCACCCAGAGTAAACTACATCAAGTCCAGGAGTCCACTCCGATCCAAGGAGCTATTTCAAACTGTCCAGATAAAACTAATTAAAAGCAATTATTGGTTATAGACATTATCAGTTAAAGCCCCTTATAGTCAAAGTTAACTTACACTGATAGTACAGAGACACTGATTCTATGTGTGTGATATTGATTTTTACACTAAAATATGTCTCAGATGAAAAAGAGTTTGTAAATACCCCAATGTATTAATCTTCAATCTTACAACAGTTATACCGCAATGAAGAGCAACTATGGACCACCATGTACAACTAAAATATTAAAGTGATACAATACAATTAAGGTATGGAGAAATATCCATATTTTCCAAGGGGGATTTAAGCTGAAGATATTTTGGTGGATATTCAATGACTACAAATTTCTATAAATTAAAAGTTAAGTATTGTATGTTTTTTGTGGACTGGAAATGTCTCTGACAACAGTATATTTATACTGTAATAGGACATTAAAAAAATCAGAATCATTAAACATATACATACATATTTGTACATGCATATTTAGATTCTGATTTAAGGATCAGCATTATATTAGACTTCAAAGCGTAGCATTTTTGTCCTATCAGAGCAGATTTAGAAAATAAATCGGACCAATATAAGAAAAAATCTGGTGTAATTTTAGTTTGGAATGCAACACTTCATAAAATAAAAAAAACTTGCAGTTGATTTTCTACAATTAAAAACAATTTCTATTTTTCCATTTACTTCTAATAAAGTCTACAATTTTCCAATTAAAAACCTTTAAAATTCTAAAGAAATTTCTGGTAAAACTGCCATGGAAACTTGTTTGACACTTTCAGCTCACTCTGAACTGGATTGTCAGTGTTAAAGCTGCTGTATGACTTTTCTTATGTGAAACTCTGCTACAGTAGCATATCAACTTGATGTGCTATAATGGTGTCATTTGCACTGAAACAATCCACAGCATGTATCCCATAATCATTGAGTGATTGATTTGTAGTTGCACTAATAGGGTCACGAACGAGACAATAGGATGTGTAAAGCAGAGTCCCTGCTCTTACTCAGCCTCACAGACTCGCAGCGGGCCTGCTGAGCGCTGCCTGTGTGGTCTGTGGGGACAATTAGCACAATCTCCATACTAATGGCAGCCTGTAATGGACACTGCTGAGCCTGCCAGCCACTGCATGTGTGTCTGTGTGTGCCTGTGTGTTTGCATATGCATGTGTGTGATGGAATGTTTGCATACGCGCATATCCTTCTGTGTGAGTGTCTTCCTGT